>NW_024037068.1:26164186-26466686 GCF_015706575.1 Patiria miniata
GACTAACGTCCTATTACCGCAGATTCATCCGAAGCTTTGCTGATAGGGCTCGTTCGTTGACAGGAAAAGGGGAGAGTGTTCGAGTGGATGAGTGAATGAAGAATCATTTCAAGACTTGCAAAACAGTCTTCAGTAGGCACCCGTCTTGAAGTTTCCTGACCCAGAGGCTGAGTATACATACTAGATACCGACGCGAGTGGCGTAGAGATATGCTCTGTCCTATCACAGGTGATGGACGGGAAGGAAATGGTGGCCGCCTATGCTAGTAGAACGCTTAGTAAGGCGGAACACAACTATTGTGTGACGCACCGTGAGTTGCTGGCAGTCGTCGTATTTCTGAAGCAGTACCTTAACGGTATAAAGGTCACTGTAAGGACAGATCACGGAGCTCTTCGTTGGCTTCTCAACTTTCGAGAGCCACAGGGTCAGATGGCGCGTTGACTGCAGGTTATTAGTGAATACAACTTCACGATTATCCATTGGGTAGGATGCTCACACGGCAATGCAGACGGTTTGTCGCGTATCCAATGTAGTCAGTGTGGACGGGAGGAAGTGCCAAAGCTGACGACACCTGTAGGTGAAGAAGAACATGAGGAGCCAGAGACAGCATTTGCTGTAGCAGGAGTGAGGAGCGTGAACATTTCACCTAACATCACCTGCACGGAGATGGGAGAGGTGCAGATAGAGGACAAATCAATTAGCTGGGTGCTCCATGCCAAAGAGGAGTCGGCAGAGAGACCTGACAGGGCTCGAGTTTGCTTGAAGCAGATCGCCAGAAGGCAAAAAAACCCGTATGATCGACGAGCAACACTACCCAAACTAGAGCCCGGTAACTTTGTGTGGTTACACAACCCTGCCAAAACGAAGGGGCTATCACCTAAACATCAGTGCAGATGGGAGGGACCCTACCTCAACCTGCATAAATTGTTAGATGTCGCCAACAGGACCTAAAGGAAAAGGACAAGGTGAAGGTAGTCCACTGCAACCGACTAAAACCCTATGTAGGTGAGCCGTTAAGGCAGTGCACCGACAGGGGAATCACCGAGACAAGAGGCCATCATCACTAGAAGCGGGTGATGCACCAGAAGAACCAGAGCAGAACCCGATAAGTTCAATCCCTTACGAGAAAAGTGAACTTGAATTCCTTCCAACGCCAGACCTACCACAGGAGAGGGTGCAGGCGGAAGACGGAGGCTATCAGAACAGACAACAGAGCAGAATAGCACAAAATGACGGCGGGCTTGCAGCACCATTACCACGGCGCAATCCCGCCAGGCCCCGCAGAAAACCACAGAGATACTTGTAGACGAATGCAATGAGAGAATGCGTGTGTGACAGACTCATCCATAACCTTATTTCCCCAACATTAATTGTGTGATGACAGTATGCGGTAATCACTATGCAATTCTGTGTGTTCTTCAGCTAGGAAGGACAGTGAGAAGCAACCATGGGAAGAGACCACAGCCAGAACAAGAAGTCTCGTGACTCACCAGAAGGGACACAGGTGAGATGTCCGGAGTGCCTAATTCTGCTTCATGAAGCGAAGCTTAGACCGACATCTAACGGTTGAGCACGGTCCCAAAGTGTACTACTGGTGTGGAAGATGTGCTCATAAGAACAATAGGCACAACATCTTGCGTGCTCACTACAAGGACTGCCACCCGGAGGATGTCACCGAAGTAGACAAGATCAGGGATGAGACATGTGAGTCCCGAAATCGTCATAGGGAGAGCAGTGGACGGTAGTCAAAGGGAACAGACAAGCCAAAGTCGCCAAGAAATGACAACCAGAAGGCAGCGAGCAAAAATCCCGAGAAGAACCCAAAGCAAAAAGGAGACTCCGAGCGAACGGCGACGGAGGAAACAGAACAGCCTGCAAAACGCCCAAGGACCAGCGCATCTGCACCTTGCACTGTGTCGAAGGCACCAGATGACCAGACCAACACTTCAACACGTGTAATGCCGAAAGGGAGTCTACCGGAGACGGCCAAGCCAGCATGGTAGCCTGGTAGAGGAGAAGTGGGTGTTACGGCCGAGGCGGTAGGGACGTCTGCCAAGGAGGCTGGTTCACTACAGGCGTCAGACCCCGGTCCGCAAGCAGTTGCGGCAGAGGTAGAAGTCACGTCAGTCGGTCGACCAATGGAGGGGTCGCCCCAGAGAGAGACAGCAATAAATCTGTCCCTGATGTCGATGTTATGGGATTTGGAGGAGGAGATGTCCGTTCCTGAGATACCCACCCCAGTACCAGGAGGGAAGCCACTCAGTCTGCTCAGGCAAATGGAGCAAGGGAAACTGTCGCGGGAGTCAGGGTCGTCAGCGACTTCCCCAGAAAAGGAACAATGAGCGTCCCTGCAGGAACTCCGTATCCAGTACTTACTCCCAGGGCTTGCTGTGAAGATTGCTGAGAAGGAAAAGACAACCATATACACAGGTACGGCGCGAACCGTGCAAGAGCATCGGAGGCGCCAGTATATATGATGTCGTCTATCTTCAGGCCCAGCCAGCACCAACGACAGAGGCCAAAGATGATCAGCCTACCCGAGTTCGTAGGCTGGTGCGGGATAAGGACGCCTGTGTTACAGGAGTTGGACAGGCGATGACTCGCAGTGAGTTGGAGAAGAGCATGGTTGGCAACATCACTAAGATTGCAGAAACAGTGACCCATACCGTCTATCAGGATGGAAAGCTGCTCATCAAGGATCAAACCGATCGCGTGGTTAAAGTAAACTTCCTTGCCAGAATTAACTAGACTAAGGACTAGTTTTGACAAGATGTCCAAACATGTCAGTGTTCAACGGATTGTTTAAAGTTGATGTTTATTTTGTGCAAAATTAACTAGATTAAGTAATGGTTTTGTTAAGATGTCAGAGCAGTTCAGTGTTGAGGATCGTTAAGAATTAAATTTAGTTTTGACAAGTTAATCGTTGGTGTAGTTACATGTCGGGGAAATGTTGTGATTTTTCCCTTGCAAAGTGGTTGCTCTGGTGCCAAACACTCCTGAGTTTCAGTCGTTCATGTGTCACTTTTTCGTTTATTCAAGATTTTTTAGGCATTTTGAAGTTTTCGCACAATCTTGTTTATGCGAGAGGTGTACTTGTGTTTTTGAGGGACAGTTTTGCATTACAAGAGAGGAGACAATTTTATTTGTAGCACAATATATGCTTTCATACGCATGGGCGTCGCGGGAAGGGCAAGGGGGCGCTTGCCCCAACCCCGGACAGGCAAAAAAAAGGCAAAACAAACAAAAAGAGGCGCGAAGTCATATTGTTGTTATTTTAATGGGTTGGGAGAGGGGGGCAAATGTCCCTGCCCACCCTCGAAAAATGGTAAATCTGGAAAATGCTGGAAATAATAGGGATTTTGGACCCAAAAAAATGTGCTTGCCCCCCTCTAGAAAGAAATCCTGGCGACGCCCATGTTCATACGTGTGCGTTTGAGGGGCAGTTTTGTTTTCATCTTGAGGGGTCACATTTATAACCGCACTTTTGTTTGCTTGGGAAAATAATGAGGGGAGGGGGGTTCTGCCCACCGTTTCCGCCACCCCATGTGCTATCGCATGATCAACAGAAAATAACCGTGATTGTTCAGTTTGTTCTGTTCTGTGCACAACCTGCAACACGTTTGCGCAATTTTGAAAATTCATAAAAAAGCTGGGTTTTTTTTCTTCGGTCGGGAGCCTCCCCCCCCCCAAAAAAAGGGTCAGTCGGAAATGAGAACCATAGAATTAAAAGAGACGCCCCCATCCCCCCCCCAAAAAAAAAAAATGGAAAAAATATTGACCTTTTGTGCCGATCAATGGCTCACTGGGAAGCTCACGATTTTTGTTGTGGTAACAAAACATTTAGTCAGTTTTAAAATCTTGTAGCGGTACTGCCCTCGGACGACTGCCCCGGCGAGTAGCGGCGAACGGCCCAGCCTCTACTGTCGGGTACGCAGATCTGTTGTATAAAGGCTTCCTCTCTATACAGCAGCCACCGTGGGAAAAGAGTACGACGCTTAGCGTGCGGCGGCTTTTGTAGGGCTAGTCTGGTTCCCAGACCTGACAATTATTCCCGACGCTCACGTCTTAAATTGTAGGTCAGGCAGCCTCCGTGGCTAAAAATAAACATGACGACATTAATGGCCCTTTTTCAAAGCACGGCTTCGTTTCCGATTTCGCTTTATCACTTGTAGCTTTTAATGTTCTGATCCTTAAATAAATCACTTGCTTCGTAATATCATACAGTTACGATTATACAGTTTAATGTTTTTTGTAAGATAACATTGAGTAATGTTGATCTGGAATCTTCAAAATTAGGGAACCAAATAGCACTGTTAGCAGGCGGAGCCGAATGAAGACCGAGTTTTGGAAAATATCGGTAACGGTCGTCAAATTCAAATTGTACATGACGCAGCAAAAAGTTCGCCCGTACGATCCGAGTATATTTGATGCACAAAATCGTCGTTGAATTTCAAGTTTTCTAAACGAAAACAATGAATATTAATTATCAACTCATTTAAAATAAAATTAATAAGCAATTAACAGTTAATTAAACCTATATTATTTACTCGGAAATACTCGGGCGCTATCCGATTGTCGACGAAACAACTTCGGCAAACTTCGGAAGTTTTCGGAAAAAGGAGGAATTCCTCCCGTTTTAGTCACGTGACGTGAATTGTAATACATTGTATTACCGGAGGCTACCGGACCTAAGATTCATCAGGAATAGTCGGAATCTGTTGGTCTGGGAACCAGACTATTGTAGGGCGCGCACTGTAAGCTGGTGCCCCCGTACCCTGTGCGAGAGCACGCGCACATCGCTAGCTATCAGCAAGTAACTGAATTGCGCCCTCATTAAAATGCATCGCGCTACAATAGTGTTACTATTTATATTGCAGAATGCTTCACTGGTATTAAGTCAACACACATAATCCCAACCCATCCAAGTGCAAAACTATGCAATTTTGTTTTGGAAAACAATCTCTTGAATGACTGTCTTTTATATTGGAAATAATACACATGACATTATGACAGAACCAAAGTTGCTAGGAGTATAGATTCACAACAATCCTAAAATGGAACACCCAGGTTCAAGAAATGATTTCTAAGGGTAGCAGACGCCTCCAAAGTCTTAGTCACTTTAAAAAAAATGTGGTGTTCCCAGAAAAGATCTTGTGACAATCTTCACAACATGATTATGTTCATCTTGTTTTTGAATATGCTGAACCTGTGCAGCACTCTGATCCCACTTCCAACGTGACCATCTTCACGTACTGAAGAAGTCCCAAAAGGGCCATTGAGAGGCATTATGGACCATGATTATTCCACTTATAATGCACTGTCTGATCTTGGCTCACAGGAGGGAAAACCTTTGTTTACAATTTGCCAAATATTGTGTTGTCTCTCAGCGTTTTAAGAGCTTGTTTTCAAAAAAAACCATTATGCTCATACAATGGAACTTCGGCAAAACGGCATTTTACTGAATCTCAAGTCAGGATTGAAAAGTAAGGCAAAAGCTCTATCCCGTATCTCACTAAAGTACTCAAAATATATGCTTGATCTTCGACAGTGTTTGGTGTAAGTGAACGAGAAAACCATTCAATTCATTGTATATATCATTTTTGTTTTTGCTAAACCCTTTTTTTTCTATGCCAACATACTCAAAATTTTATCTTTTAGGTTATTATTGATGAGTAATAAAACAAAGCAGAACATTATTCTTTTTAAACAAAATTGGCCTAGAATGACCAAAATACATAATGGTCTGTTACCATGGCAACGGACCTGCTATAAAATGTCCAGTCCATTTTGGTTACTTCCCAAAGTCCTTTCATCCCACAAAGTATTACTCCCACACACACAAAATATTTTTGACGGCGGATTTGTTTAATTGTGACAAACATACCCTAATGTTTTAAGTCACATTTACAAAACAAATTGAAATTGAGGCTAGAAAGCATAATAGTTTGGCAACATCCCATACAACAGTTCACAATTTATAAAATACATTCAGGAAACACGACCCAAATGGCTTTCTCGTGAATAAGGTCCATTACTAATTATTTACACTAAATGACTCTTAATTAAGAACGTTTATCGCGACGCTTAAACGACTCTTACAGCGACGCTTAATAACACTCACCGCGCTGCTTATAAAGACTCACACATCGAAACTCAAAAGTGTTTGGCACCCGAGCAAACACATTGCAAGGGAATAACCACCACATTTCTAGCAAGCATATTTGGAGTTTGTTCAATCCTGAACATTTATTTAAAGTAAACAGCAATGTTATTACGGGGGATGTGTGCATAGAATTTCGTTCAAATAAAGTGTTACTGTAACACAGTCACTTTTAGTGACTCCATCGGACAAAATAGAATTGAGGAAATATGCCATACACTCCCATGAACTGAATGAAAACCAACTAGACACTTCTCAATATTCTATATACAATATACAAGCAAATTTATTTACAAAAAAGCCCAAAATTTCAGATATAAAATCACTGCAGTTCAAACAATTTCTATGATTTGACTTCTACAAATTTAGGTATTTCCTCCAATTCTATTAAATTCTCAATCTGCAAAATCCTCCAAATTTGGTTTCTCAAAGCTTCAATAAATTAACAATCTCAAAAACAAAACCACTTCTAAATTCAACTACGAGAATTTCCAATTTCAATCGATTCTCAACTAATTCTCAAAATTGTCCAAATTTTTGAATTCCTCATACCTCCAATACATTCCAATTCTCCAAAATCCAGAATTTTCCAAATTCACTTGCAACTCTAACAGTCTCAAATTTTGCAATATACCAATTCAAATATTCGATGAAACTTCACAATATAATAACACACTCTTATTTCAACTTCAAAAATATATCAAATTAAATTTCTGGTTTCACATCTGATTTTCAAACCAAATTTCCAATCAAATTTGATATTTATGCAAAATCTTCTTAATTCTTAAATTCCAGCTTTCAATCTTCACCTTTTTACAATCCACTGAAATGTTCAATGTCAACCGACCTTAATCACTTTTAATTTTACTCCCAGTCTTCTATCATCAACCTCAAATAATTAATTAACTGAAATTTAGGTTTCTTCAAAATTAAAAAAATTCCAAATCTTCTGAAAATCTTCAGAGCACGATTTTTGTATGCAACTATTATCAACCTTCCTCTATTTAATACAAGTGTTACTTTAATTACAAATACGCCGAGTTTGATATTTTCGGACTTTTAAATCTGGACTGGTGTTTCCAATTGAATTGAGGTAAAGACCATTGTGTAGAAAATTGACTTCATCTTGAATCTCTATATATACTCAACCAAAAAGAAAGTCCCGCATTCCAATACTTTTTTTGTCTAACCCCAAAACTAATGAGCACCTCTCCCTCAAATAAAGACTAATCAGTACAGAAATTCCTTAGCAATCCAGCCAAACTCTTTATTTGGCCCAAAACGGTGAAAATGTTACGCATTAATGCAATTTATGACAAATGATACCGAAAACAGTTGCACTTTTGTATACGTGCAAGTTGTGGTTCACACTCACCTTGCACTAACACAAAAGTGCAACTTTTTTCAGTACAACTTGTCATAAATTGCATAATTGTGTACACATTATCACTGTTTTGGGCCAAACAAAGAGTATGGATGGATTGCTGAGGAAGTTCTGTACTGATTAGTCGTAGTTTGAGCAAGACGTGCCCAGTAGTGTTTGAGTTAGACAGAAAAGTATTAATGGGGGACTTTCATTTTTGGTTGAGTGTGGATAAGTTTGCAAAAAAAAAGTACTATTTTTGACTTCTACATTTTTTGAGACACCCTGTATATACATTTTGAGAAAAGGGTGTAAAATATAGACAATGTTTTCGGGGTTTAGTAACTGGACGCCTTTCACGGACACAAGAGTGTCGGCTCTTTCCAATTGAAATTCCTATATTTAAAACTTGTTTTGTCGCCCAAATTTAAAACAAGACAAGGCAAGGCAAGCCATGCAAGCTGATAACGGAACACACACAATTTATTCAATAGATTCAGAATGGCTTTTCGCCGCTCATGCGCCTGCTTTATAATGGGCAGAACTCCGCCCAACCATTTGCGTTTAAGTGATTATCCTAATTTAAACCTCTGGTTCAAGTTGAAACTTGAGCAAGTATAATTCTTAAGTGGCAGTCAGGGAGTCGATTTAATCAGTAAGATGCAAAGAAGACTATATCTGGGCACCTCTGGAACCAGCCAAAAAATCCGGATAATTCTGATCAGGACAACTTTGGGGTGGGTATTCTAGACACACGGTAGTCTAAGGAATGACGTAGTCTACACTGCTCCGTGTCATCACTCATTTACCTTCTTAGCTCAGTGTGGCCCTGAAACACAAACACACATAAAACAACGATTGATTAAACAGTGGTACTGAACAGCTAGCCTCCCATTCAATGCAGTCTGTTAGTGTTTCTCCAAACTGGGCAACATTTAACATGTAAAGGGACTCGCAACCGGGTGCCGTGACTAAAAAAAAGGGTAATACCTGGGCCATTGTTTCAAATCAACAACAATATACAAAATAAATGGAAATCATTTTCGGCTTCAAATAAGTTGAAAACTATTAACAATATCGTGTTTACCAAAACACGATGAGTGTCATTTTGATATCTTTAAGAATGCCACTCTTTCCTGGCTGCCCACAGGCAGTATGTACAGGTTTTGTACAAGCGAAAAATGCAGTTAAGAAGCAACTGTTGTATACTGTTTTTTTTCTGTATACTTTATTGAAGTTTCTTATTTTTAAACCATTGACATTGTTCATTTAGATTCATTTCACAGTTTCATAATTAAACCGTCTTGTTCATTTTTGTTCTGGTACATTGTTTGATCTAAGTTGTTCCATCTGTGGATATTCAAGCTTTTATTTGGCGATTTAAATTCCTTAATAGTTTGGAGATGTTTTTATCGCAACATAAAAACTGTATTTACTTACCTATATCCAGGGTGTCAACCGTGCTATCTGGTCGCTGTGATGTTCCCCATACCGACACCGATTGACAAAGTGCTCGCAGTTGTTGGAGCAAAGACCGTACACCGGCGTGTGGCCATCTGATTGACGTTTCATATGATACTGGATGGCATCCAAAATGCCTGTCCTGAGTAAGGGGCGCCACTGATTATCTCTGCTGTTATTGATTCTGACCCTTTTCAGAAGGATTTCCGAGATTGACTGTACACGGATGACCGGTTTGTCTTCCGCCGAAGACTCCGAACAACAACTCTTTTTCGTGAAGAACATGCTTCCGTTTCCGTTCGCCGGGGCGAAGTGGACTACCTGGTCGTGGTATTCCCCCCATTTGCCGACGTAGATGCCCCAGTGTGCATACGGGCCGGTACGACTGAACTCCAGCCTGTCACCTACAGTAAATGGAGGCAATGACCGTGGGTCATTGCACCAGTCACTGACCAGCCGGTAATTAATGCACCAGAAACGGTATCGAAAGTAGTTTACCGAGCCCTCGTGTGCACGTCTGAGGGTTTTAACAGCCGTTCTGTACTTTTCGCTTGCAAACCTGTGGAATTTGTTAATGCGACTATCACCTGAGGAAGTCGAAGTTGAGCCAGTTTCTTCGTTTTCGTCGCTCGGATCGAAGTTAACTGCTTGTTTGATGCCGCCCCCCGGCTGGCGGATGTGGTATCGACAGTAGTTCACAAAGTCCTCACAATATGTGAATGAATCTCTGCACACGTGCACTTCCTCTCGTAAAGACCTCTTGTGTAATTCTTTGAGCTGATCCGTGACTTCCTTGCGAATACATCCCGTGCCTAGCGGTGGGCATTCTTTATCCTTTAAGTTGTTAATCCTTACTTTATCGCCATGAAACGTGATAAATTTACTGATGGAGTTAACGACGAGTGCATCACCACTCGCTGGGAGACTAACGCCCAAATAACTCTTTATATTTGAGCATGCTGCCCCACGTTCGTTGCCAGGAATTAAGTGGACTACATTGCAGGGTATGGAGTCCCATTCGCCGATGTAGATGCCCCAGTGCGTACCCGGCAGAGTGCCACTGAGGAACTCGATCCTGTCTCCCACGCACAATGTATCTTCACACTTCGAGATAGTGTGCGACTCGAACCAATCACTGACTACTCCGAAGTTGTTGTTCACTCTCAACAAATCGTCATGACTTGCTAGCCTCGATCCTGCACTCCCCCCCATGACTAAGTCACTAAATAGTCAAAATGTTTTACTACCGAAATAGCCAAATCGTAGTCTAATCTTCAACAGGTGATGTACCGCAGCATGCAGCCCGGTGCACAGCAGTCGCATAATATGAGCTAAGTCAGAATGTGCCAATTAGTCGACGTCTAGCCCTTCTTATATAAGTCTGTCCTCAATGCCAATTGGAACATGATGGTTCCTGTCATGACGCAGTGACTGAATAAGGCATGATGTAATGATTAACATCCATACATTTTAGGCGGATCTTATATTATAGGTCGCGTGCGTCCAAGGTACAACTTTTTGTTCACGCGTCAAACTGCTCCCTGTTGAGGATTGTTCTACTCATGGGAATTCCGATATTATGTTTCGCAAGTCTGTATGGTTGCAATGACGTTTTGGGGGAAATCCGCACATTGGCTAACTTTCGTTATACATGATTATGACATGATAAATTACCCAGAAGCCACCCCTAATTCCTTCACAAGATTCTGTGAAGCTCATCAGCCCGTCCCAGCGGGAGGGGGGGGGGGGTACGAGCGAACATATTCATCCCACTCTTGTTGTGATATAACGCATGACTGCACCTGGTACAAGTCTATTCATGTATATCCTTGGTTACATATGCAACGTACACAATTGTACTATAGTGTGTTATGTGTGCAACCACCGTGTAAAACGATCAGACGATTGTCAATAAATCACTCCGTGTTGAAGCCGATATATAATCTCTCCAGCCTTGTCAGTAATACCACAACTCTATTTCCAAAAGTACTTTTTCACATATAGGCCTTACTGCCCCGGAAATGTGGTTCGACAAACATGACTCTTATACAAAATCTAATCCATAGATTAAAAAAAGGGCTAATGTTGTGGAAATACAATTCTGCTACTTTTTTCACCAGTTTCTGCATCAGAAAACCAAGGTTGACGCTTGCCTTTAACATCCTGTAGCCTGAGTATCACCCGTTATGAGTATCACCCACTATCCATAGAGTCAGGTCTCCTGCATAACGTCTGATATACATCTAAGCATGCGTGACGTCATTTCATTGCGAAATCAGGACTAAGATTGCGATTGATTAATTTCGATGCCGCGATTTTTTTAAAACAACAACCTGTACAAAATGGTACTCATGGTGGGCATGATGTTTACGCACACGGAGGGCTCGAATTACGCGCGTAAAGCGCCTGCCATAGTTGGTCAGTTTCTCGAGGTTATACGCTGTCTAGTTGCATAATTAATCATAGACAGGCCTGCATGTTTTTCCAATTTCAACGAAAAGTAATCAACATATCACGACGATTTTTAGCGCATAAGTTGGATCATTGTAAGGGAAATAAACCCTGAACGTTGCATGAAGATCTTCGGTCTTCCAAATGGGAGAAATTATTTTTCTAAGATTTCGCCCGCCAACGTGAACATGTCTGTGTGCAAGTAGTGTCATTCAAAATATAGTGTTACGTAATCTTTAAAAAATAACTCTTCCCAACCACACGGCTGCGTAATCGGTTACACCTCTATGTTCCGACACCCCTATGTTCCGACTGCACAGTATTCCTATTCCTATTCCTAACCCTAACCCTAACCCTAACCCTAACCGGGAGTAACACAATCTAGGTTGTCGGAACATAGGGGTGTCGGAACATAGAGCATGCAGTCACCGCGTAATCGACCAGGTTGCGACGAATCTAACGACTTGACGATTACGTTCTCGCCAGAGTGACCGTTTTAGCCGAATTTCGGAATTCTGTAAAATTGGTGATCTGACAAGAAACATTATGGCAGATTTGAAAATTATAGATGATTAGTTTTGAAAAAGCTTCAATTCGAGGTTCCCTGACGTGTATTAGTACACAGAAAAGTACTTTAGACCATTGGAAACCGGGATAGACACGTGCAATTTGTTTTAATTTTTTAATTTTAATTTTTTTAAAGGAAATGTTGTAATGTTTGTTTTGTTTAAAGAAATTGTATAACATCTGCATGTGAGTATAAGTGTTTTATAATGTAGTTCGTGTAATAATAGGTGATTTAGCAGATTTTTGTTAAATCTAGTAGAGTTTTGAATTGCATTTAGCAGAATGTTGTCAAGTTAAGGTCACCCTGGTACCGTTATTCATATATGCAAGCAGCGCAATACATAAGCAGCGCATTTTTTGCGGTGAGATCCAATCGCGCACCGCTATGCAAATGAGGACTCATTCATTCCGTTACATGGGGAGTTCTTCTAAATACGTCAGGGACATGTTTGCAAATCTGACGAGGTTTCAATCACCAATACACTCAGCTTGGTCAATTGTGCATACAAATAAAAGTATCATTGTGATATACCTGATTTATTTGAGTTGTGTATGCCCGATAATAAATTGTGTATTCTTACACAATACAAATTACAAACCCTCGATGTAATGAGAATGATCTTCCGTGCCGCCCAGACTACACTCTAGAATCTGAACCAATCAGGGTGTTCGCATAGAATTCGCTACATTCTTAAAACTGTCTTGAGCCATTATATCTTGCTATCAAGAAGCTAAACATTATGTGGTCGATTCCTACTAAACATCAATGTTCAATTGCTAAACGGTACATCCATCCTTACTCAAAACATGTTTAGTATTTGAACATGTTTATGAACTGATAGCAAGAAAGTGTTTAGAAAAGTGTTAGATTGCTGAACAATTTTTTTTGCAGTGTAGCGATTCAAAATACTCCCATATGTTGTGTACACAATTGAAAACGTGGGTAATTGATCAGAAATAGTCAGCATCATTTGGTCTGGGAACCAGACTACGCGCATTGCAGCGATAGTGTGTGTGCGTGGAGCCAGTAGGATAACCTTACGTAAAACAATTACCGACTTGGTATCAAGTCTAGTATGCTGGCAGGATTGGCAGATAAAGTGCAAACATATCAAAAGTGGCTGAGTTACCTTCCCAAACTATAACAGTCCCACAAAATACGCATGACAAATCGAAAACACTGATTATCTTTCATCATACTGCTTTTTTTTTTTTTTTTTACAAATTTCCACGAACTACAGGCGTTTCTTTTTTGGTCATGGTGTGTGGTGCAAAATTATATGTTGCAATTGTCAGGGAAAGTTCCTGAAATCTTTCAGGTAGAAATCAGCTGATATAATCACAAACAAGACCAGAGTCAAACAGGCACGCACTGCACGTACTGTGTGTCCGGCGAGAGTGTAAGCGGACAGTTTTTGGATCCGGGATCAGTGGCCGCAGCCCCGTGATGAAATCCGTGCCATGTTGATTTTTGTTTGAAGTAAAACACACCCGTATTTGTTTCCTTTTCATGTGGTGCAATCGATGCAATGATAAAGTTTGCTAGCCAAAAGTTGAACTTTCAATACACAAACACAATTGCTTATGACATATGAATTTTTCTACGAATTTCTTTGTACTGTAAAAAAAAAAAAAACCTGGGTGCCTTCGTCATGTGGTGGACTTTTAGACTGGGCGTTGGCTGTGCATGATGTCGTTTGGTAATTTTATTTGGTCAGTGAGTACCGGTAGATAGGCTTGGACTGCTGTGGCTATTAATTGGTAAACATGTCAGTTTCATATAGCTATCTCATTTAGCTCCCCTCCGACTGCTATTAATTTGTTGTCATTAATACATTATTTGGAATCATATTTTGGCTTTCCAGTTTCAATGTATTTGGTCGCCCAATATAGGGCTCCGTTACAGCTTTAGGAGACCTTGCCAGGGCCAAGGGCGGATCCGGGGGGGGGGGGCCAAAGGGGGCCATGCCCCCCCCCCCCCAAAAAAAAAACGAAACCAATTTTTTTTTTTTTTATGTGACATCGCAATAAAGGCAGGCAATGAGTACACCACCATCTTTTCCTCAAAAAAACATTGGTTAAAGTGGTCAGAAATTGCCTCAGATCGCACCACAGAGCATCTAGAATCCAAAAATTTTTCGGGGCCCTTAAGCGGGCCCCGAACCCCACGCCGTATTTTTTTTGACCCACTTTTTTGGGGGACCAAAATTTTTTTGGGCCCCCCCCCCAAAAAAATTGTGTTCTGGATCCGCCCTTGGCCAGGACCCTGACTAATCACATTTTATGGATCTGTTGTTTTGATGTCTTGTTTGATTTGGAAGTTATTTAAAAATGGCAGCATATTATAATATTGTTTTGGATCGAATTGATCGAAATTATGACTTGTTGGACGAGAAGCTAGATGCCTAGATGACGTAATACATGTAACAAATTTGGTTATGGGTGTTGATAAAGTTAGATATATCAGAAAATGTGTGTAAGAAACCTATCGTTATACAGGGAAACTGATGATTGCTTGAGTCATTTTGATATGAGTAGTAAATTCAGTTCTTGGACTGAGATACAAAAAAAAAAGCAAATTTTATTGTTAAGTTAAAAGGGCCTGCATAACAACTGTACAGTACACTGACATACCACAAGAGAAGAGCTGTGCAGTTAAGAAGAGTTTATAGAGCCGGGACAAGCTGAACTTTTTTGTTTAGCTGAAAGGTTATACGGTGAGTCGAAAAGGTGAAACACTGCCAGAATTGGCCAGTGATATTCAACGATTAGTGGGTAAGGCATTTCCCACTGCATCTGTAGATTTTGTGAAGACATTGGTCGGAATTATTTCCTATATTTGAGGCAGTACGCTTCCCACAATGCTTTGCTTGCATATGCTTCCTTCACAAGCGATTAGCCCGGAGGGTGGGAGATGGGTACGAGCGAAGTCCATAGGGGTTACTTTATTTTCAACGTTTTTTGTTTCCAGTAGTAGCCCAAGGATGGGAAACTTGCTTCCCGTGCTGATTCGATACAGCAAAAACAAGTAATTCATTTATATCGGATAATTGTTTTATTTTCAATGTGTGGTACGGATTTTAACGTTCAGCTGTGAATTCAGTTTTATGTCCACTCCACCTCTAAAACAATCCCCCTTTCCCATTTTGCTTAATATGATAATATGTAACGCGAAACTGCATTTTGGCTGGATAAGATTTAACATTTTAACGTTGAAAAAGAAATCGTGTTTTTGGATCCTACGCCGCGCGCGCAACGAATTAATTATGTTTTTACCCAGACACCGTATATGAAAACAAACACTGATTAAGAGCACAGCCACGGCACCAGACTAGTATTCCTAATTTACATGTACACGATTTTAAACATGCAAATGATCCAATACCAGGGGTGAGAGAGCAGGTAGTGCAGCAGCGTATCCAGATTTTGATGTCGGGCGGGAGGGGGGGGGGGGGCAACCGTACATCCGCGCCGAAATGTAGACATGCTTTTTCTCCGGTCACTTGCCCTCCGTAAAATCAAAGGGGGGGCTGGGGGGGGGGGGGGCTGGTACTCATCTTCCAAATGAAGGTGCTCTTCACAACTGACATTTATTATGCATACAACATATTATATGGACATTTTTACGGCGCATTCTAATGGTGGTTGAGCGGGTTTTCTTTGATAGGATTGATGTCTGAAGAAATCTTTAAACATTTGTTAAAATCATTGCTGACAAAAAAATGTCGACAAATCCGCCGGGGGGAGTGCCCCCCCCCCCGCCCCTGCTGGATACGCCGCTGAGGCAGTGGTGCAAGAACTGCTTGGTGCCATGTTCGGTGAATAGCACCGTTATGTAAGGTTAAAATGTATCGAGAAAGTTGTTATTGAAAAATACCCTGGAGTAATTTGGATTTTTTTTTAGAAATCATAGGAAACCATACATGGGGAAAGAAAACATATAAAATTTCCCAAGGGAAAAAAGCCAATGGGAAAACTCACATGGGAAAAATCCTATGCTACATGGTGTATGTCCAATTAAACCAGGTAATTCCCATGGGGTCCCATGGGGAAATTTCCCATGGGAACTACAGGGCAGATTTCTGTAAGGGTACAAAACCTGCAGTTTGTTCAAATTCTCAACGGTCCAATGTGGCCCATAAGGTCTGCCAATCAGCAGCGTAGCCAGGGTTCTCATCCTGGGGGAGGGGGGGGGAGGGGCTGGATGCTACATTAGGAGGCGCCCAATTTAATCCATGCTGATCGATCGATGAGTGCTGAAAGGTCGTCGTTAAAATAACAATGTAATATGCTTTACGCTTCTTATATGTGTTTTTTGCTAATAAAGTTGCATACATTGTTGAAGGAATCAACAGAATAGTGGCCATGCTCTTAAGAAGATAGAGGAAATTATTTGAATTCATGGCATTGAACTTCTTCATAATGATCGTATTGTCTTTCAAGAAGCAGAGGATGTCGAGGCACTTCATAATTCAGAAAAAGGTTGATTATTTGACAATTGAAAACTTTTGAAACAATTCAATTTTTTTTTCACAAATTTAAAAATACTTTCAAAAATGCACTTGACTCTCCATAGACTCTGTAGTACACAACCAATAAAGTGGCGCTGGAGCATAGCTTTATTACACAGCTCTATGCGCTGGATACATAAAGCCACAGGCTGAACACAGCCGCGTTTTTGAAAATGTCATGCTTTGTGTGACGTACAGGATGACCGTTTTAGCCGAACTTTTGCTAAATTTGACAGATTCTTTTCTGTAAAAAAGGAGTTTGACAGAAGATTTAGCAGGATGATTTTTTATTATTTTTAAGCATATTTTTTTTGCAGAATTCTATGAAATTGGTGATCTGACAGAAAAATATGGCAGTTTTGAAAAAATAGCTGATTAGTTTTGAAAGAGCTTCAATTTGAGTTTCCCTGGCGTAATTTTTTTTTACACAGTACGGTACTTTAGGCCATTGCAATTAGCCAGGCTAGACCCGGGCACAATTTTAATTTTTTTTCCTTTAATTAATTTTTGTAAAGGACATTTTATGATTTTTGTTTTATTTAAGGAAATTTGATAACATCGGTATAAGTGTTTTAATGTGTTTCGTGTAATAATAGGTGATTTAGCAGATTTTTAAAAATTAAATCTAGCATATTTTTGAAGTGCATCTAGCAGAATTTTGCCATTACTTTACGGTCACCCCGAACACGCATGACGTCATAATTGTTTTGATCATTTTCGCTGATGTCAACCGTTTATGTGCAGACATTCATTTTGTGTGGAATTCTTCAGTTAATTACGTTAAGATGATGGATTTGAGAGGAATACAGTTTATTTTATGTTTGTCCGTACTCTCATCATGTGGTAAGTCGTTACTGGACTTTGGAATTGAAAACAGAGTTTAACGTTTTAAACTACTGCATTGCAGTAATTGCATGCATTTCGTGAAAAAAAGAGAAGGGTGTGTCAGCGTTTTGGAAGGAGAAAACAGGACGTAAATGTTAGCTTTACACAAAGTACACATGTAATGCAATATTTGGTTGGGGATGCGATTTTGTCGGACTAAATAGGTGACAGACCTTAGCCCCATAAATGTGGCCTTTTTACTGGACTGCCTACGTAAACATAGGCCACACATCCACATGTACAAAAACGTGTCGCACTTTGCCAAATTTTGATTTTCACATTTAGGCTTAGTTTGTAGGGTTTTTTTGCTTTAGAAGCATACTCACCCTCTTTATAGGCTAATCAGAAAGTGCTGCCTTTGTTAGATGTCAATTTTTTTGTGAAATTTCCAGATTCATTTGCACACGTTTGCGTATCAAAATTTCAACATGAAATTTCACAAAAATTAGCCATCTGAAAAAGGCAGCACTTTCTGATTAGCCTATAAAGAGGGTGAGTATGCTTCTAAAGCAAAAAAACCTACAAACTAAGCCTAAATGAGAAAATCAAAATTTGGCAAAGTGCGACACGTTTTTGTACATGTGGATGTGTGGCCTATGTTTACGGAGGCAGTCCAGTAAATAGGCCACATTTATGGGGCTAGACAGACCTATGAGCAATGTTATTAATGATTAGGCGTCGGACTTACAATGTATGAGCAGACCCTGTGTTTTTATCACTGCGGGAGCTAATCGTGATTGCATGAAGGGAACTTGTAAGGCAACGCCAACGGTGGTTTCTTTTTGAAAATAGCAAATGTAAGAAGACAAAACACAATTTTAATAAATACAAGCATTTTTGACGTAAAAAGGTTGTTGAGAGGCGTTTCGTCAGTTCGTGAAGACAAAAAAGAAAACAGGATTTTTTGTGTAACTTGCCGTAAAAATGGGGTACATGTAGCCTTGGTCGGGTAACGGCAAGCAGAAGTAATTTTTGGGGGCCTTAGGCGAATAGGCCTACCCTTTTCAAATGGTGTTTACGAAAGGCGACAGTTGCCATTGTTTCGCATGCCTCAGTTGTCAACCAAATTGTATGGTTCTTGGACCAGAATCCTCCAGAGTCATAAATTAGAAAGAAAAATCAAATCTACATTAAAAAAGTTGGATTTGATTGAAAACAATGAAAGTAAGAAAATAAATATTTTGGGAAACTAAGGAAGAAAGTTTTCTCCAAGGTTCCAACCCAGCACCTTCAGCACTCAAAGCACTCACTCGCTGCAGGAATTTAAAACCACAGAAAGATTTACAATGTTAGTTGGCAATTTTGCGTAACTATAGGCCTACCTGTTGAAAAAGCCAGTTAAGGCTTCTGTGAAAATAGCCACTTTGTTTTGCCAAATTAGTCTACAATGATTGACCATCAATAATTTGAGGTTATGTGTAGCTCATTAATACGGGTACAAAACCTGTGGAATTATTCCACATTAGAAAAAGTGTGTAAACAATTATCTTTACATTAAAAATGTTCTCCATACATGTAGTTGTGGCACAGATCAGCATTCAACCACTGACAGACCTAACCGTCAATGAGGGAAACACAGTCCTGCTTGACTGTGCTCTGCGAAACATCCCAGGCAACCCAGACGACATTCTTCTCATCTTGTATCATGACGGCAAAGCAATCGTCGTCAACAAGCAACTGGCTGTTAACAATCCCAACTATCTACTGGATACGAGTGTGGTTGGTCACTGGAAGCTGACGATACAGGAAGCACAGATTGAGGATCAGGGAACATGGAGCTGTCAGGTGCAACTGCCTAACGAGGTGTCACAGCAAATGAGGCTGGTGGTACTCGGTAAATATATCAGGACATAACTTTCAACATCATAAAAAGTTGGAAGGTCTGATGTTTCCATCCTTGAAGTATATACAATGTATCTCCTGGGATCAAAGTGTCAGGCCCTAGGTGTCTTAGTTAAACAGTTTGCAAAGCTGTTCATCTACATTTACTATCGATATCATCATGTTTGTTGGCAGTCACGGTGATACATGTATTTAGGAATTTAGGTTCTAATTCTGCGTCAGCCATTTTTCTTTTGTATCAACATTTTGCTCCCATAATTTTCAGCAAGTCTCTGGTTGATTCATTTGTGATGTTGAAGCAGAACATACTGTTATTTTAATTACTAACTTAAACTCTCCTCCCATTTTTGTCCATTTCAGCTGCACCTGTTATAACCTCAGTTACACCAGACATGGCCCCAATGCCAGGCTCTATGGTCACTCTTTGGTGTAATGCCACCGGTAGTCCAGAGCCATCGGTCACTTGGACTCGTCAGCGACCGGCCGGCAATCTTCCGTCTGGTGTGGAGTTTGTGACTGGTAACCCGCTGGTTATCAGTGATATCACCAATGATTGGAGGGGGTTGTATCAATGCTTTGTGACTAACGGGATCGGACAAGGAGCGGTCACTGCACCTGTCTTCTTGCAGATGGAGTGTAAGTCAAGAAATCAGGAAAAAATTGCCAAATTTCTAACTGGCATGTCAGACCCAGACTGGACCAAAGAGCGCCAAGGGTGACCCATCAGGTTGTTTCATATAGAGTGTGGCTTCAGACATGATGACAGAGGCCTTACTTTGCCATTGAGTGGGCGTGTGAAATCTTTCCTTCGTGTAATTCAGTCAAACATAAAACTAAAACAAGTTTCTAATCAGATTGTGCTAGGCATGACTCATGGAAGCCAATCTGAAATGAGAGCCTTAATCTTAATGCCTACTGTACCGGGAACATGTTCCTGTGGTCTTTCTCTTACAGGTTGATGACTATTAGGAATAGATGAAATGTACTCTAGAGCACTGAAACATTAGTAGTTTTCTTAGTGACTGTTTGTTATAAAAGTGAACAGAGAACCACAAAAGAGACATTAACCCAACAGAACTCAACCCATCAAACCCCAACAGCATGTTTTGTTGGAATCTGTCAGGATGGGTACAGTACCCCTAAACTGACAGTCTTTTACATTGGGTTGGCACACCTCCAGAATGTAAGTCAGAAATATGTGTGTGCAGTTCCCATATGGTGTTGGAATTTGCCAGGATGGGTATGGTTCCTAGTAAATCATGCTAGGGAGTTAGGGTTACAGAACTGTAGCAAACGAAGACTAAACTTGCATAATCTTGCATAGTGAACTTTGTGGCCCTGAAAGTCAGTGACTCAGTCAGTGACTTACTTAGTTACAGGACATCAGACTGGCCTCTCATGTTCATCTGAAACGTTACTGAAATGAAAATCTGCTGTTTGCTGCTACATTAGATCAAAAGGCACATTTCAAGAATCCAAGTCAAAAGTACTTTTTCATAGGCCCTACCAATGGACTTTGTATACTCGGACCTTATTTAAGGTGGACACATCAATCAACTAAAACGCATCGGTTACACCTGTTTCTATCTGTGATGGTTTTAGATTCCCCCATAGTGAGAGCTTTAAATGAGTTAGTTGCTGCTCCCATCGGAGACTCTGCCCAGCTACAGTGCATCGGTGAATCCTTCCCAGCTGTCAAGATTGTAGACAACGTCCAGTGGTTCAAAGATGATCGTCTTGTGGGGTGAGTACATGTCAATATTTCCTTTGCTGCTTTCCTTTCAAAGTGCCGTACTGGTGTCTATCCTCCCATGTTTACAGCAAGCGTTAAATCCATGTAACGTTTCTTTTGTATGGACTTGAAGTGCAAAACAAATCCATGTTTGGTTTGAAGCCAGAAAGTCACCCCAGGTCGTGAAGCAGCTTGACCAATACTGTAACCTTGGCAACAGCAGTAATGGAGGGTATCAATCTTTGGTTTGGATTACCATGGAAACATCTGATTGAGAAATGATTGGAAAGAGGAGGGTTCTTAAAAATGAAAAATACTGGAATCAGCCAACATTGATTAGGCTCTGACTACAAAAAGTTGACAGATAAACAAAATTGTAACCTCAAAAGTACACATTGTCTTCTCACTTAACTATAGGAGAAAAATCAGGTGTCGTTTTGCTGTGTACGCTTGATCATTCTGCATTGATGCCACAGGTTTCCATTCAGCTGAAATTGCTCACAGACACGTTTTATTTTGCACTTTTTGAAGCCGTGTGTACATGTACATGCCTGAGTCCTTCTTTGTGCTTGTGCACGTGATAGGCCACACATCCAAAGTCAGTGATGCAGTGGAGGTACTTAAGACAGATCACATACATCACAGTGTGATCACAAGTAAAAGATGAACATCGGAAAACAATAACAAAGGAATGCACTTGTTACAGTTTATTTGAATAACTTGTGAGTTGACTTGGAATTGGATGACTCATGATTGACATGTGAGGTCTTGTGATCCATGGATCACCCTGACAATGAACTGTCTAAGGTTCCTGTGCAGAGTTCATAATGTAACTGTTCAGAGATGAAACTTTTCCGATTTTAATTGGAAATCGACTTTTTGACTTTTCAAACGAATATCCGATTTTTGTACGATTTTCCACAATATGTGATTTTATTTAAACTTTAATTTCGAAGAAAAGCCGATGAAAAAGTTGATAAAAATTATCGCGAGTGTAGTTTTAATCTCTTTCACCAGTCGTAAACGGAGTGTTTCTACCGTAGAAACACCTACAGTAGGCCAGCACTGATCGGAAGCTTTTCCGGCTGGATAGAAGGTTAAACATTGACCTGTGACATGGAAAAATCACTGCGTCACACGGACAGTGTGTGGTGCATGCCTGCACACTAGCATATGCGTTAGCACATGGCCGACCGGGTATGGGTAACCACAATGGATAAATCCAACTTGTGGGATTTTTGGAGGTTTTGGATTTAGTTGGTCAAAATGCAATGCTTTAAAAATCAGAATGGTTATCTTGGCGATGCTGAAGAGAGCATACAGTGTACATGTAAGCGATACATTTCACTGGCAGTTGGAAGAGAAAGTCGATAATGCCCGATTTTTCTCAAGCACGTTAGTGGAGTTTTGGTTGAATCATGGAGGAATAAGAATCGTGGACATGATCGAATGGTGTCATGAATGGTGTCCTTGTCTTTCAGATTTTTTCCTCAATTTTCTCAAGTAAGAAGTGAACTTCTTAGTAGATGACCTTGTTGCTCTAACCTTAATTTAAGCATTCTAATTTTATGAAAACACTGAAGATTTTTCTCATTGTAAAATTTACAGGAGGCAGTGTCCGGAAATTGAGCATGAAGTGTATTGTACATAAATGTGTGTACATGTGTATGTGTAACTGCAGAGCGGCCCAGATTTCGGACACATATTTTTGTTCGGCCTATTTTCTGAATTTTCCCCCCCCCCATATGTCAGTTTCATCTCTGAACTGTTGTGACTGTTTCTTGCAGTGCTAGTGATGGTTATCAGATGAGTGTATCTCTAGATATGGACATGGATCCCTACAGAGAGACCTCTATTGCTACACTCATAGTCACAGCAGTCAGTAATCAGAATGTTGGCAAGTACACCTGTCGGTTGCAGAACTTACTGGGATCTGCTCAGGCTGACGTAAGGCTTGAAGGTATGACACACTTTGAAAGCTCAGAATACAGGGGTGTGAAATCTCAGCTTTAAAGCTGATTTCAGCTTTTTTGTTTTGGATATCAGCTCTTTTCCCTCACTTGCTGTGTGCAAAAGTAT
Source organism: Patiria miniata (assembly GCF_015706575.1). NCBI lineage: Eukaryota > Metazoa > Echinodermata > Asteroidea > Valvatida > Asterinidae > Patiria > Patiria miniata. The sequence goes on from NW_024037068.1 coordinate 26,187,238, forward strand.
AGGAGATTTCCAAAGTTCAGCTATTTAACACCTTTTCCAGCCATTTTCAGCTATTTTTATTAGTGGTTACTCACACCCCTGAGAATACTTGAACACTTTGTACACTGCATGTAACTTTGTACCAGTAATGGTCTTTTTGTATGGATCTAAGGCTGGGTCCAAATGACTTGGCTATGGCCAGCTGTAACATTCTGATCAAAATAAGTACAGAAATCAAACAAAGCAACAGAGTCCAAGGTTAGGACTGCACTGGAGTGGGTGAATAACTTTATCCCCCATTTTGATTTACTGACTTAAAGTCTACCATTGTTGTTGTTGATACAGAAACTGGGATTAACCCCTTAAGGACGGGGTGTAATGGGGACATTCCTCCACACATAGAGCAAGTGGCCCGCATGACTGCACAGCCTTTGTGTGGTAGCGGGACTGCACAAAAGCAGCAGCTGTGGAACTACCCACTAGCCGTGTGCCACGGCATACCACAGCTCGCAACTGCATTCCAATGAGGATTAGCGGCCGCGGCCATGACCGCTTCCCATACCATGGGGTTAAGACTTATCTAAACTGTATACCTCACACAATATAACAGAGAACCTTGATAATCAGTTGATGTTTCTTCTTTTTTTCTCTTTCCATTCTTGTCCGTTCTTACAACTAGTTGGCAAGCAGATTGACCCAGGTATGTATACCCTAGACTCTTGACAAATTGGTTCAACCCTAATCCGCCTCAATCTTGGTTCAACCCTAATCCGCCTCAATCTTGGTTCAACCCTAATCCGCCTCAATCTTGGTTCAACCCTAATCCGCCTTAATCTTCCTAAATCAACCGGGCTGTTTTGGAGGATTTCAGAGGATTGAGGCTGAATTGAACAAATTGTCGGTTGATTTTGGAGGATGCATTGTGTCAAGGTCTTAAGCTGTTCCCTTGTTTATGTTTAGCCAGGCACAACAGTATGCACTGCTTCAGTGGATCAACAGTGATTATTGAATGATTTTGAAGGATTGGGAATGGATCGTAGCAAAAGGTCTTGGGTTAAAATGATTAGGAAAATTCTTCAGACAGCAAGACTTACTGGAATGCTTGTGCAACTCCAAGTTGCCAGGTCAGTTAGAATCGCTGTAGTGACTCTATGATGTTGAGGGAATCAGTTCCTTCACCAATGATTCCAGACACTCCAAACAAATTTCCTGACGTATGCAAATGATAAAGTTGAAGAGTGGGATTATTCAGAGTGGTCCCTAAACAACGGAAGGGCATACTTGCACTGCCTTGAGCCTCAAACCATCTGTTTCAATTAACGGAGAATCCTTTTCAAAGAATTATGATACCGAAATCTCCCGATTCGATCCAGTAATTTTTGCTGCAGAGCCTATTTTGTGAAGCATACTTCTTTCATGTGGGTATTATTACTTAACAATCCCTAATTCAATCACATTGTAAGTTAAATTCCTGGGGGCAGTTTAGTAGTTCATCAGGACAAAAACGACCCCCACCTTGCTTCACAAAATAGACTCTAGAACAAAAACTACTGGACCGAATCGGGCAATCTTGGTTTCATTTTTCTTCTAAAAAGATTCTGCATGCATTGGTATTTGTGGTTTGAGTCTCGGGGTAATGGAAATGTGCCATTCCGGGGGTTTTTACCACCCTGTATAATGACTTTTCCTTAAGTGAATCAAAACCTAATGAAGGGCCAGTAACCAAGCTGTTGTAATACACTTGTTGTGATTTGATTTTGGCTTTACTCTCAGTTTGTTGAACCACGTCATGCTTCAACAACAGTTTTAAGTCATAAGAATCACACGAGAAATACTCTTTTTTCCATAGAAACTGGTGCGTCAAGAAGCAAGGCCTCAAATGTCATGGCTGCTATGGCAACCATTATGGCTGCCATCTTCATGGCAACAGTTCTGGTGAAGTTCTGAGGAAGCAGGGTCGCCGAGGTAACGGAATGTGTGAGGGTGAAATTGACCAATTAATGCAAAAGTACTCTAACCTACTAAGCAATATTTATACACATAGATGCCTTATATATTCATTATTGCACTACAGTTTTATATTTTTTAATAATTACTAAGACGGCTTAATGAAAACGATAGCTTGGAAGCTGATAGTATTGCCATGTTGTGATGAGATTGCCATGTAGTGAAAGAGAGAGATTTGACAGACACTTGAAGCAAACAAAGCTGTGTGCCTGCTGCCCATGTCAAGACATCCTAAAGGCTTGTCCATGGTCACATCAAACATGTCTTTTATGCCATACACACGGGAACCATTGTGCACAAGCTGTGTGTCCCATAAACTCAAGCTCTTGTGAGTATGCCATGCATTAAAGCTTCAAACTATTGAAAGAGTCCTTGATCAATTGGACCCAAAATGCTTACCTCTGATTTTAACAGTTCTAATGTTTACGTAGCGCTTTCCATCGTATCAACAATCTCAAAGCAACAATTATTCCCCCTGTTCATCAGGCAATGAGACTACGTGGCAGTCGATATCAGCGCACAGTCGGTCCTCTACCCTCACTGGTACCCATTCGTACTCCTGGGTGGAGAGAGGCAATTGTAGCTCAGTGTCTTGCCCACGAGCACAAACACCATGTTTCTGGCAGGGTTCGAACTCACGCACTATCGTACATGTACATAGACAAACACCGTAACCACTGGACCATGGCATTCTACATTTTATACAACGCACTCAGGATGGGCATAGGAGATGCAATATGATTGGTAACATAAGGATGACAACAGCTCCCAATAGAAAGTGTATTATGTATCATTTCTACATGTACAAGATAACATTAACATTGTTTACACTGAGTAGCACTCAGTGCATGGGAATCCAGTACATAGCAGCAATGGCATCCAACTGCCTGTCAAATCTCAATCTGTGTCATTATTAATGGGGAGGATATTTGTGCATGGAGTTCTTAGGTGTGTGAAACAAGCCAACATGTAGAGCTTGCAAAATCTGTTGAGTTTCTGAGCCCCGGATGGGGCACGGGGAACAAATCAAAGTTGAAATAGGAAGGGAAACTCAAGGGAGGGTTGTATGGGCTCCGTGTAGGAACAAGAGAGGGCAGTATTTACCACTTTCAAGACCCCCGTAGATGGGACACACCGAGTGAATGTACTGGTAGCGTCGTGTATAGCACAAAGTACGCATGACTACTTGTCTTCTGCATGTGCGTGAGCGTCAGGCATTGCTGTGTCTCCCAATGGTTTTCCTCATCTCTCCCTTTCTTACTTGTGCAAGGAGCCCATATGTAGACCAACACTGCCGGCTGTTAAAGGGAATAATTATACAACATTTGCAAACATTGAAAAAAACAAAACTACAACATTTTTACAAAATACCTTACAAGGATGTTGGTAAATGACAGTTTAAAGCATCTTATAAAATTATGGCACCTGGTGTGAAGTCATTTTCAAGAAAAGTGGTATTTTGTATAAATTTCCAACAGTGGTCAGTCGACCACCGTTGGAAAAACCTTACTATTTTTCAACTTCTGCTCCAAATTTAACATTTTTTTTTCAGTCCAAATTTTGTTTGCTATGGGTTACACGTCATGAACGGGTGCAGACTGGTTCCCATACTTTACAATTTTCCGGCATCCATAAATTGATCCAGTTTATCTTTAGTGGAGTCAGGGAACCAGACTACTTGAAGATTTTTGGTTTTCTTGGTTTTTCCAGTATTTTCAAACACAAAATTTCAAATATGTCAGTGTAACAATATTTGATCTATTATACTAACCCCACATATAGTTCATGTCTGAAAATGACAGCAAAAGCCAATGATGTACATTCCCTTGAATGGAGTGTGAGAGTGAAATGCAAAGTGGAATGTTGCATCACAGAGTACAAAGCAAATGCTTAATTAAATGTCACTTTGCTTTATTGAAAAATGTTGGTTGATGAAGGACATAATAACTGCCATAGTAAACTCGCTTTTAAATGTAAATTTGCACCGAGAAGTTCAACCAGATCTTGTAAACACCCCATGGAAATCAAGGTCAATAACATGTACGTGAAAAAGTTCAGTAGGTTTGAAATATTATATATCCAGGTGCCAAAAAATGATTGTCTTCATAATTTTTTTGAGGATTTTGTGAAAAAAACGTTTTACAATTTTGTACTTTTGGAATTGCAGGGAGTTTTTTCCTTGAACATTTTGGATTCATTTCAAGGATTTTTAAGAAAAAAAACTATTTGGGTTTTTAGGGCGTTTCCCTTTTGTGTTTTCAAGTTCATTTTTTCCCACTTGTGTTCTATAGTTATGTTTAATATTATCACATTTTTGGCACAAATACCATAGTCATGAAGAAGTGTAATCCTATATACATGTACATGTATATTTTTTCAAGTTTGAATATTTGCTCATAGTACTATAACATCCAAGCCTAGAAAGTTTTATTGTGTATATATTGAGCTGCTTTCAGATTTTTATTAACCTGAGTCTACCAAAGATATTATTCATGCCTTTGTGTTCAGATAACGATGTTTTCAAGTGTACTTCATGTATTTGTTATTTTATTCTTAAGGGAAACTAATCATGTTTAAAATAATCTAAGTTTACGCTGATTACAACATAACGATATTCCTTCCAAATTCTTGATAATTCAATGTTAACATTCAACAAAATGGCATTCCAAACTACAGTGATAGATGCATTCTGAAATATGTTGTAAAAGTAGAGAAAGCAAAAAGTACTAGAGAATTTTGTATTGCTTGCTCTTATTTTGTATTCTTTGAAGAAAAAAGGAAATTTGTTCTTGAAAGTTGATGCTAATCTTTAAAATAAGCAGAAAAGTATGTATTTTCTGTACATAAAGTGAACTAAAAAAAAAAATCTAGTCATGAACAGTATACCGTACATGTACTTTTGTAACTGCAGTAGTACATGTCGTCATACTGTCATCATTTGTAACATTTGACTAACAAACGTTGGAGTTCTGGTATGTTCATTCTGGGCAATTTTTTATGCAAATGTTGCATGTGTTTTGCATATTCATGAGCACAGTAGTGATGTGATCAAGAGAACAGCTTCTGACAATTGTTTGTGTGTCGGGAAATAGCAGGACTAAAAGAGAGGTATTTTTTTTAATCCCAAAAATGCAACTACAGTGTAAACTGCGTTTTGTGTTCTTTTTTTTCTTTTTTTTATAAATGGACATGGAGGTCTCAATTTAGTTAAATTTTTAAATGCCGCTGAAATATGCCACTGAAATGAGCCGCTGAAATGTTTTTCTTCAAAACATGTGTCTGACCATAGCAAACCCAGTTGATGTCATTAGAGGACACATCAAGCTTATTCTATAACTCCATTTAACTGTCAAACTTTTCTTTGCACAAAAGTATACTTTTTCCCAGTTTCAGGTACTACAACTGTACATTGTCGGTCGTATCACGAAGTCACTTTGTGGTGCACCTGACGACATACATGTGTTTGTGAAAGGTGCAATCGGTTGTACAACATTTCCCAAACCAGGTACATCCCTGTACTTAAGACCAGGGCCCAATTGCATGGATCTGCTTACCGGGTTTACGGTTAGTATAATAACTAGCGAGAAATGTTGGCTTCTGCGCATGTGCACATCCTGTTACTAAGGATTCTATGCTTACAGCTTTAGCACAGATTTGGGGGTTTTTTGCTAGCGTTGTTAGCACAGACATGACAGAATGGTGATCGTAAACGTGGAATCTGTGGTTAACAGAGTTATGGAATTGAGCCCAGTTTGGGGATTGGGAGTCACTTTAATTTTCAAGAAGAGATATTGAAGGGATGTATTCAGGGTATTGCTGTAAAAATGGCAAGTGCAAAATTGTACTGAGACAGATCAAGTGAAACTGAAATGATGGTTCACTAATAAGACATGAGATGTGTGACAAGAAACAGTCAGTAGTACTGGCCTTCAACTCAATTTGGTTTGTTTGCAAAATCAAGTCTTTTAGTTCCTTTTATTTGAAACATTGTAAAATTACAATTACATTAATGTGTATTCTCATTCTTGTTTGGTGCTTCAAAATCAGAAAAGGTCAAGATTTTGTTCATATTTGTTTGCTTAAATTAGTGAGGAATTTATTGTACTTTTAGAGGGGATTATTTATTAGATGTGCATTATTAACTCTTACTACCACCTGAGGCTATATGCCAATAACCTTCAGGAATCTGCCAACATCCAACAATGCACATTGAATTCAGGGACACAATCTTCAGGCATGCAACTTTTCCTCGGATCCGCTGATTTCCTGGTTTTTTACTCCTCATGAATGCCTTACAAATTGAAAAATACTGTACAAAGCCTTGTGTGGTTTGGAATTGCCACGTTTTTTGTGTGTGCTAAATTCCTGTTTGCATGCCTGAATCTTTGTACAAGTACTGTGATCATTTTAGAATCATGGTGTCTGGACTCTGATGGTCTGGTAACCATCAAAATCATAAAAAACCTAGAGTGTTGGAGTTATATACCGTGTACAATTTGAGACATACATTGTACATGTAGGGGTACCTCTATTGTCCCTATACCCTAAACAAACTAGACTATTGTTACCTAACACGTCCCCCTATCTCAAAGGAAGAACCCAATGACCAATGCAATGGGAAGGGGGGGGGGGGGCAGTTGCATATCTTACTTCAAATGTGGATTTTGGCAGATTCCGGAGTTTTAATATTATGTACACATGTAAGTTGAGCCCACTCGATGGACATGTAGAGTTTAAGTACTGCTCTTAACCTGCTCAATAAGCAGCTGTAGTTTTGTATGCATTGCAGGCAATATCTATGCGCATAGCTTTTTTAATGAATAATTGTGTTAACAAATCTGTATGTGATTAAAAAATAAAGAAATCAATAATAAAGAAATCCCAGAGTTGTTAGGAAATTCTTTAGATGTTTTCTCATCAGTCAGCATTCAAACACCCAATATTTTAAAGATTTTGGCCAAAATCACCAATTTTTGGAGAAAAAAAATATCATTTTATATAGTTTTTACCACAAACCTTTGTCAAAATATCCTTTTTAAAAGCGAATCTGTCTGGAAATCAAATTAGAATGTGTTGTAGGGTCCTTAAGGCATCTTTCCAGCAAATTTCAAGCAATTTCATTATTTGGCCAAAGTTAAAGAAAAACACAAGGGGTTAGCCTCACTTTTTTTACGAAATTTGGCCAAAAAATGACTTTTCTTCAAACCATGCAGGAATAATTTTAAAGGTGAGAGGAGCATCAATCAGCATGCAAACACCGAATATTTCAAGGATTTCGGCCAAAATCGTCAATTTTGGAGACAAAACTTATATTTTATGTTGTTTTTACTGCAAACTTTTGTCCAAATATCCTTTTTAAAAGCTGATCTGTCCAGAAATCAAATTCAAATGTGTTGTAGGGTCCTGTAGCCATCTTTCCAGCAAATTTCAAGCAATTTCATTTTTTGGCCAAAATTGAAAAAAACACAAGGGGTTAGCCTTACTTTTTCTATGAAATTTGGCCCAAAATGACTTTTCGCCAAACTTTGCAGAAATACTTCTAAAGGTAAGAGGAGCATCAATCAGCATTCAAACACCTTATATCTTAAAGATTTTGGCCCAAATCATCAATTTTTGGAATTTTTTTTTTGGTATTTTCACCGCAAACTTTTGTCGAATTATCCTTTTTAAAAGCTGATCTGTCCAGAAATCAAATTCGAATGTGTTGTAGGGTCCTGTAGCCATCTTTCCAAAAAATTTCAAGCAACTTCATTTTTTGGCCAAAATTGAAAAAAAAACACAAGGGGTTAGCCTTACTTTTTTCATGAAATTTGGCCCAAAAATGACTTTTCGCCAAACTTTGCAGAAATACTTCTAAAGGTAAGAGGAGCATCAATCAGCATTCAAACACCCAATATTTTAAAGATTTTTTGCCAAAATCATCAATTTTTGGAAAAGAAATTTTATAAATTTTATATTGTTTTTACAGCACACTTTTGTCCAAATATCCTTTTTAAAAGCTGATCTGTCCAGAAATCGAATTGGAATGTGTTCTAGGGTCCTTTAGCATCAATGTTTAGCATCGAATGTGTTGTAGGGTCCTGTAGCCATCTTTCCAGCAAATTTCAAGCAATTTCATTTTTTGGCCAAAATTGAAAAAAAAACACAAGGGGTTAGCCTTACTTTTTCTATGAAATTTGGCCCAAAAATAACTTTTCGCCAAACTTTGCAGAAATACTTCTAAAGGTAAGAGGAGCATCAATCAGCATTCAAACACCCAATATTTTAAAGATTTTTTGCCAAAATCATCGATTTTAGGAAAAGAAATTTTATAAATATTATATTGTTTTTACAGCACACTTTTGTCCAAATATCCTTTTTAAAAGCTGATCTGTCCAGAAATCGAATTGGAATGTGTTCTAGGGTCCTTTAGCCATCTATCCAGCAAATTTCAAGCAAATTTCATTTTTTGGCAAAAATTTGAAAAAGACAAAGTGTTAACCTTACTTTTTTCATGAAATTTGGACCAAAAATTACTTTTTGCCAAACTTTGCAGAAACATTTTAAAGGTAAGAGGCCAGTCTCAGATGACAATAAAACACCAGTGATGGTTTCTGCAAAAGCTTGTTCTTGTTTTAGTCACTTGATTTGTTCATTTGAATTATCTATTTGGTTTCTAACTGCTATAAATGTTGAAAAACAAAAGAAGTTAATGCTTTCGTGTTTGACGTTTTCCCTTGTGGGGCCACATTTAGATTCCCTAAAACCAATGTTACAAATTGCTTGTTATCAGTATTAGATTAAACCTTTTGGAAAAAAAAATCAGTTAAAATGAAGAACAAAAACAGACAGTTGTGCTAAACTCCATGTAGGCAGCAATAAACACAACACACAAAGAATGCATACACATCACATGTAATTTTTCAACATCAATGGAGCATACCATTTTTTATATCCAATAAGTCTCCGCAATATACTCATTTACAAATACTATACTCTTCAAATATCATTTCAATGGTTTGTCATGACAATTAAAAAATAACAGGATAAAGATTGAAGTCAATAAGTACAGTTTTTGTCACAAGTAGCTACTACCGGTAGGTACTAAATTGGGCAGACTGAGACTGATGATGTAGAAGTTTTAGTTCATGGTTTCAAAGATTTGGGGAAATCCACACAGGGATGTAAGTGGGATCTGACATTTTAGCCTGAAATTTGAAGTGTAAAGAAAAATGTACATCCATGTATGGTGTCAAGATGTTACAATTTGAAAAAATGACCTAAAATCAGGCAACTGCAGGATTTGCACCCCTAGTACAGGAGAAACCAAACAAAGCTTGGGCAAAATTGGATTTTTCTTCAATGTCATTAACAAAAGCGTTTTGATATCCCAGGTCTGGCCCACTTTGGGATGAATTATCAGAGGAAGTTTTAGACAGCTTCGCTTCATCGCTGGCTTCATCCCTGGTACGATTATTTAGATTTTTTTAAATATCCCAATTGAATAGAAATACTCCAAATGTCGGCTTCCTTTGTAAAGCACAGCGTGGACCTACAGTGAATACTGGGCCAGAATTTCCCACGTAAGGGGTGTAAATTCTGACTAAGCCGAAGAAAAAGAAAAGGTTTAGAAATTCCCCCAAGAACAATACAACTTCCTCCGAGTACCTTTTATAATGCATTTTTCTACCATGCCTCTGATCAGCCTAGTTCGTCTTCCAATGCAATTAATCTTAGTCCCAAAGCCTACGCTGAGATCTATTCAGGCTGGTTTCATGGCGCTACTAGTAAGAAGAAACACTGGTTACCAGCTAAAATGCCATCTGTAGCTTTGTTATTTGCTACTGACTGGTTTTCTGCTCAGCCTTTGCCGAGCAGTGTGTTCCTCTAAGGGCTTGTCTCAAGTCATATCCAGCTTGAGTTCTGGACAAGTTGTGGGTAGAATCATTCACTTAGCCCGGAAGAAGCTCCGCTTTTGTCCCAGACATGTCCGGGGAAATTGTTATGATGAGTAACTGCTTGACTCACCAATACTCATTACTGATAACATCATTGTGGGAAGATTGCAGGGAAAATTGTTCTGAATCCTGCAACTTATACCAATACAATGCCCACAACTTGTCAGGAACTCGTTACGGATACAATTTGAGACAGGCCCTGCAGCTCCATAATAATTTGGCCTTGGTGACACAACGGCAAGTTAGACATTTAGTGCTAAGCATAGTTATCTAGGCTAAGCACCTAACGGTTCAAGGAGGCATCTACTTTATAGTGAATACTGATTGCTGGATGCTTACTACACTTATTTGCACGAAGTTGCAATAGGCATTACGTGATCGACTGAGGGCGCTTTAACACAGACATGGACATTAAGACAAACTCCTTTACCAAAGAAATTGTACATCTCTAGAACTAATACTTCAATAAAAGATTTGATAGTTAAAATATACATTTCAGCAAAACTACCCCAAGTGTGAGTTTATTTTAGGCGTATACTCTGATATTTAAATTGGAAACAGCGCCCTCAAGTGGTCAGGAAGATACCCATTAAACATGATGTAACTTTGAATGAGCATTCATTTGCTATCTAGTGCACCCAGCTGTCTATTAACCAAAGGCAATGTGTAACATAGCCTGTACTCCATACTCCTATGAAATAAGCCTTGAAGTCTACTGGCATGGAGAAGTGCTAAAGGGCTTCTAATGATATGGTATTCAAGCTATCTTGGAGAGTGTACACATTGGATATTTTGGCCAGATGGGTGCGAACATGATAGCAAAGCATGCCCAGCAAAAATGACTTCATAACTTGGACAGATTATTCACCACACATTCTCTCTATGCACATCACTATAGTCATACATGTTACAGCACATTACACTAGCTGCAGCAGCACATAAAGAGCGATCTTTCCTTTCACAGAAAGCAAAGGGAATCAGTGAATTCATGTTAGTTGTTCAAGGATAACAGGCCAAAATGCTCAAACATCAATGGAAGCAAATAGCTGCGTATATGTTAAGCTTTTGTTAAAATTTGTGTCGAACTAATTGCAACTTGGTGTCATCTCGGAATGGCACCTGTTACACGTCGAGAGCTGATATTTGTCAGTGTTTTGGGGATTTGTCATCCTTTTTCTTTCTTTTTTCTTCAACGAAAAAACAATGATTGCAAAGACAAAGTGTTAAGAAAATAGGAAACTTTTAAAAATTTGTTGAACTGTAATACTGTGCATTTGTAAGAAAATAGTGTTAAAAGAAAACAAAAACCAAAAAAGAAAGTTTTTGGAGACTGGGAAAGCTACACCAATGTTAAATGACAATCTGAATGCAGTGCAATTCACACTGCACCTTATTTCCATGGTAATGATTTGTACCATAGCAACCAACACCAACATGATACATGTACATGGACTAACATGAACCCACTGATATCCTCATCATTAAGTTTACACATACATATATAGAAGTATTTCAGATTTAAGCATTATTTGTCAAGAAGTACGCATACAAAGACAAGATCACATACAGTAACAATGTCTACACACAAAATTAAGAAGAAAAAACGGTCAACAATTTTTTACCGACTGACATTTTTCAATGATGGTATCCACCAAGCATTTTGGTTTGTACATCCACTGCATAAAAGTGGTCAGAAATAAATAGTAGAAAACAACGGCACAGTATTCTGGATTTTTGTTTTGTTTTTACATAAAAGCCGTCGGGTAAAATGTATGAATACGTAATAGTAATTACAATCTGTACATTGTATTGCCTTCATATATATACATAAAATATAGTGAATATTATAATACGGACTTATGGGCTGACCTTTGACATAAATTAGCATATCATCTGACCTCCAGGTCACCACAGACCTGATTTGTCTTGATCAATAATGTCCATGTTGACAAGCGACATGTTCTAGCACAATTTTGGAAGTTACTAACAAATTATTCAGATTTCAACATCTCAACATACAGCTGAAATCGATCACTTTGAATCCATGATTTTGCATTATTCCACGTTTTTATTTACATTGAGGTACCAAAAATAATGAGCTGAAATATTGACATTTAACTCTGATTAAGTACAAATTTTACTGCACTTCGGGAATAGCTACATTGTAAGATGCTTACAAATGGATATGCAATTCAGGTGCAGCTTTAGAAGCACTTGAAGCTGTGACTACAAACAACCCTAGCTTTATAAACTCAGCTACTGTCTTCAGCATATGACACCACATTCACCTATAGAAGCATATGAAGTATTTATTTCCAAAATGCGTCGTATCCATTTGATAAAGGTGAACATTTGCACGGTTATGAACCTTAAAGAATAAAAAAAAATTGTAAATGCTGTTTCTAAATGTAATTTTGTAAAATGTATTTTTGTAAATGCAAAGTTGTGTTTAAGCATATAACAGCCATCAAAGTTGCATTTGGACGGCCAGGAGAGACATCAGGATTGTAAAAGGGAACAAAATGGCACATATTGCGTTTTGGAAATAATCTCTTCATTATGTTGCTACCATCACCATGATCACTAGCAACGGGGCCTAGTTTCCAAATGACTCAATGAACTTTTCAGCCAAGTGTTTAGTCTCTTTTCCAGTCACCAAATAAATACCTCTCTGATATCCACATGGGATCAGCCTCTTAATGAAGTCTAACAGAACTTGCTAACCTAATATAAGCAGTAAGCACAGACCATCCCCCACTCAACCACTTGCAAATGAATTGGGCTCAATCACGCTTAGCACAGATTTCTGTTAAGCATATTTGCTTGTTCTGGCGCTTATACAATTTTGTTTAGGAAGCCTCGCTTAAAAATTACAATAAAATTTACATTTAAATATTCAATGGCAGTATTTTTAAAATCACAATGGCAGTGTTTCGGTCAACAAAGGAAGAAATTAATTACATTCATGAGCATGAGCACAAGTAATTTAAATCCCATTGATTCATTTATAAGAGGAATATTTTCAAAAGCAAACAAAATGCAAACATTATTTTGTGCGTGATTTACAAAAATACAATCCGTGCGTTTAACTAAGGGTGCAAAATGAATGCAAATTAACAACAAGGCACAAAAAGCATTCTTCTATTGGAGGGATGGTTAGAAAACTTTGATTTGCATATTCAAAACAGCTGCTGCATATTCATGTTTATTGTATATGTTTGAAACAATGAGGTGGCATAAGGAAGAGTGTACTTGTGTACAGAATATATTTAAAGCAGCTGCTGCATATTCAGGAGGGCTTGTTTGTTTTTGGAAGTGAATGGATGAATGGAAGATTTTGATTTGCATATGCAAATCAGCTGCTGCATATTCATGATGATTTGACAGCATACCATAACAATAAGCTATCAAATGTAATGGAACAGATCTTTTCAGTCGGTTTGCTTGCATAAATATTCAATTGGAAGAAGAAATGTAAAGAAGCTCAAATGTGATTGGTGGGATGATCGCAGTTTGTATAAGAGTCTCTCTGATTCGGCAATACGTTTTTACAGTTTTCAATTTCAAAAAAAAAAAAAAATCAAGTTTAAACTTGTTCATTCTCAGCCTTTAGTAACATTCTTTTTACAAGAAAATATTATTTACAAAAAACGTAAACCCTGACAAGTCATTTTTTTAAAAGAAACACCCCTCTCAAATAATGCTTGCTCCACTGTTTGACAGTAAATAGGGAGCATCCATTTCGGTTCAGAAGGGGTGCGCAGGTTAAAAAAATAATTACACTAAACTGGTTGACACCACCCTGTTGAACAGAAATACTATATGTCTGAATGTTTGACAATTCTACAAGAACCGCTGTCTTGTGATTGGTTGAGGGAGTCATGTGACCCCTGACAAGGTAGTGTCAGATTGACCTCTGGTGACAAACCTTGCTGACTGGAAGTCTCATTGCCAGGCGAGGGCGCTGTTTGAGCTACAGTTGGAGGGAAGTTATTCTTTGACGATGGTGGGACCTCAGAAGCCATTTCAGTATCTGTGGCTAAAAGACAAAACAGCAAAAGCAAAGTAATACAATTTGTATCAGGAAAATGTTCAAATTTACTCACAATTTTCTGTATACAAAGAGTATCAGGAAGGCCACACAAATGCCTACCTCAGACTGGGTGCAAGAACCATTCAACAATCACACATTGGATTGCTTGGAAGCTAAATGTAAAAATCGTCTTAAATTCCAACTTAAGATTACAGCATGGAGTGTTTCCCTGACATCAACAAGGTTCGACCTTAACTTTTTTTTCACTAGCCAGCCGGGCTACTGAAACAGACTCTTAACTAGCCCGCGGGCATTTTAACTAGCCCGCATGTTGTTGGTTTTTTTTTTATAGCTCAAATACAAAATGACATACTTTCAGGCTCAATTCTGTCGCAATTTTGTCAGTATTGTTAATAAACGGATCTAATAATTTAACCCTTTAACAGTTGATAAAATGAGAAACAAATTGATACAGGTTTGCTTTCTGAATTTAATGATGTATTTCTTCCTGTCCTTTCATCTTTGCCATATCCCAATAATTTTTTTGACTCGCCAGCAGGGCTACTTAAGGAATAGTTTGACTAGTCCGCCTGTGTTTTGACTAGCATTTGGCTAGCGGGCTACCGCTAATTTTGAACCCTGATGAATGGCTGATTGGGTGCTCGAATTCTTAACATTTTCTAGCATTTTTCTAAAATTTCATTTGTTGTTATAACCCACCTTCTCTACTCGTCGTGCCCTCTCGTTTCCTTCGTCTGCTGCGATCACCTTTAGGATGTCTACTAGGGCAGACTGGCCGGTCTCCAGTACCATATGACCCCGACCCAGGAAAGGTCAACGACACCTGACCTTGATGACCTTCCCTATCTAAACTCCCTCCAGCACCACGTAAGCTACGACAGCTACCGTTGACATACAGATGTTCATTGGATGCTCCGCTGCTATGATTAGAGTTGGTGTTCTCATTGGGACTGGTCATGTGACAGGGTTGAAGGGTTTGATTGGTTGCCGGGATGTGACCATTAGCAACGGGAGAGGTCGGAGGTGAAAGACCAGGGAAGTAGTTAGCTTCATCCAGGGTGTCCTGTGAAAACAAGGAGAGATTACAAACTTAGTGTCCTGGGCCAAATAACGTGGAGCTGTTAAGAGAAAAATACGATAAGCAAAGAATCAGCTGCGAACCATTATGCAATATACATAGTGAATGACATTTGGTTGGTAACCTATCATTTATGCTATCATAGTATTTTCTATACTTTGCACAATAGATTTACAACCAAGTATAAAGCATATAAATAGTGATAGGTTATGGTACGCGCTGCTATATCAGATTAGAACCAGCCAGCGGGCCCTGGCAAGCTCAGTGGTGAAGTGGTTAGACATCTGCACTAGTAAGCAGGAGGTCGCGGGTTCAAGCCCCACCCAAGTGAGCTCGGAGGTTAAGTTTTGAGACACCTGCACTAATAAGGTGGAGGTTGTGGGTTCCAGGCCCCCGAGTAGCCTGTGAAATTTTCTCACCAGCCCTTGGACAAAACTGAGTAAACAGCGTTAACAAAATTACGTAGGCGTAAGGCAAAACCCAAACTGGCACAATTTCATTCCTTGTTACGCTCTTAAGATGCAGATTCTCTCAACTTTCCTCTTGGGTTAAGAGTGAAAAATCTCCAATTATCAGAGAGCAGAGCTGCAAATCAAGGTTTGAAACCAACTGCTGTAGCCAGACCTACCTGAGGCATTGTGTAGAGAGGTCGAGGGTCAGCAGGCGTGGCTGTATCACCATACGGTGGGTTACCTCCTCCATGTCCCTGGGGCGTGTTACCGTTCATATAATGACCAAACTTGTAGGCGTTCCCGTTATTGTGACGGTAGGCTCCATCGCAGTAATAACCGTAATGCCAATCACCTACAAGCAAAGAGAAAAAGGTTATTATTATTATTAATCATTTCTGGTAATGAAACCAAGGATTCCTCAAAAGTGCCCTAGGCACTGTAGCTCGCAAGCCTGAAGAAAGCTGTGGAGAGAAGACAATGAGAAGAAATTACAGTTTTAGAAGTGGGAGGAAAAGCCGAGTAGAATATTCTGGGGAAAACCCACGGAATCAGGCAGGGACTGAAAACCCAATCCACATATTGGCCCAGGCGGGATTCGAACCCGGGTCGCGGTGGAAGGCGGAGAGTCCTCAAGCGTGGTAGGAGTGTAGCAATTCACTGATTCATTGATGATTGTGATATGAGAATGGAGAGATGCAGCATCAATAGGAAATTGTATGCATGTAGTTATGTGTATTTTTTATTAAGTGCACGTATCCACCAGTATTGGTGCTCAAGGCACTACATCATTATTGCCCTGCTCGCTGGGTATGGGTCAATGAAACATTCCAAACACAATCTCAGCTCCCTGGGGAGTATACAGCTCGATGCTGCCATTTTGGCACAAAGCAGCTACAATCAACCACAATAACCATCTCTACCCTCACTGCAGCATAGACCTTTTGCATCTAGTCATTTTGAAGGTTCATTTTGTTTATTTATTTCAGTAACACTGAATGTAGAGAGTTCTACTTACAGATACATGTATCCCTCTGCAAAAAAACCAACACACCTTAACAGCAGTATTGTTACAACATGTAATCCTATGGTGGAGAAATTTCAAATCCAAGATGAAAACAAAACAAAACCAAAATGTACTTACGGGCAAGTCTGTCATTGTTGACTTGTTTGGCCCTCCATATACACATGACTCCAAACATGATGAGAACCAATAACATCGCTCCTAGCACCACGCCTAGGGTGATGTATAAGATATCTTCACCCTGATTGGTGGATGCATCAGGCTCGGTATCATCAGGTATGGATGGGATGTTGGGATTACGACCACCAGACGAAGGGTTAGATGGGTAAGGGTCTGGGATGATGATGGGTGGTGGTGGGGTCTGTTGAGCTGGAGGAACAGAAAGACAAGGAACATTTACATGTTTGAATTTAGTAACAAATTAAAGGTAGTTGAAACCATTCAAGGAACAATACAGTCAATCTTAAGCAGCTAATTAAAAGACACCTGTTGAACTTTCACCTCAGTAGATGTCATACTTTTTTAGAAAACTGTGTAAATACATCAATATTTCCTGACACAGCGCACAGGTTTCTGTTGAAAGTGTGATGGTTTGATCTTAACCATCGCAAGGAAATGATGGTTATTCCTCTTTTCTTGCACATGACAGCATACAAGGCGCAATGATTCACAGGATGCATGATCCTAATATTCACTTACAATCAAGTTGGATATTTCACGCTATTTTGACAGTTTCCTGTTTGATTGTTTGCAAATGGTGTCCATTACCTTAACCCTAACCTCACCTAAAGCTTCAAAATACTAAGTAGTAACCTGTAACATTTCTTCCCTTACAAGTGTGCACAACACACGTAGTATTCTGCGGCATTTGGTCCTTGACCCCCAAAGAGCCCTTAGGACGTTAGGGTTAAGCTCATCAAATATTTCAAAATCCAACGATTGATTTAACTTTGGATGTATTGATGTGTGTACAGCCTGGCCATTATTGCTTTGGATTAGTGTTGAAGTCTATCATAAGTCTCATCATTCATAAGTTACAAGTAACAGTAGATAAACAATAATGGCCACAATGCCATTCATTTGAACAGCCTGTAGCTTGACATGGAACTGGATGACCTGCACAGGAATGACTTGAGGTGGACTAGTGTAAACTTGAGATAGACTTGACCAGATAACTACTTCGACACATTTTTAAGACAACATACATTGGTCCTTCACTATATTATATTTTGACTTAACCCTTCAGTAACAATGTTCTCAAAGTTATACAGCCTATTACACCCATTACACTAACTAAATTGCTGACCCATTCCGGACCTTATTACGTACCCATAGTTTCACGGATGATCACATTACTGAATGGACTCTCCCCTCCATCATTGAATGTCTGCATCTTGATGTCATAGGTCAACTCCGCCTCTAGATTACGGATCTGATAGCGTCTGACGTCATCACCGACCACCGGTGTGCGTGTGTAATCGTTGTCATCATCGCTGTCTGTGTTGCGATAGTGAACGTAGAATCCCGTGACTGGGATATCAGGGAATTCTGGCTCAAACTGTAAAGATTGAATCAAAACAAAATATAAGTGAAATTGCTATAATCATTGCTATTTACATTGTACCAGTGGATGTGGAAACCAAACCAGTCAAAAGAATGTCATAGAATTCTGGTTAAAATAATAAAAATATCATAATGAAAAACTTTATCACCAAAATTTAAAATGTTAATTGTATCAAGTTGTTGTAAATTGTGTTTAACCTTTTTAATGGTAACATGTAAAGTGGACTCAAGTTATCTCTAGTTCTTTGTCAAGTTTGGAGATTTTTGAGTTGTTTTCTAAATGTGGATTTCGAACTTTGAAAGCCATGTAAGACGTTGTCAGTGCAGGCTTGGTCAGCTACTCTCATAGAAGTTCTAAGCCCCCTAACACACAAGTCGAGTCTAGGTTGATGCTGAACTGAAGACTAACCTCCCATTCTACCAGGATTGAGGTAGAACTCATCGCGACACAGTTGATGATTCTTGGTGGGTCTAATGGTGGCCGGACCGGTGGATCCATACTACCAGGGACGTGCATCAAGAAACGATTGGACATCTCACTAGGTTCACTGTCACCGTGGGTGTTAGATGCGATGACACGGAAACGATATGTTGCACCTGATGGGAAGAAGTACAAAGGAATGACTATACAATGAACCCATTAATCCCTGTACAACCCTGGTTACTCCTGGTACCAACCCAGCTGTGTATAGTGTCATGGATTTATGTAATACAATGTAGTACAAGTGCTTATGGGTTGAGAGTTATGACAGCTGCCCTGCCTGTTACTCCTGGTACCAACCCAGCTGTGTATGGTGTCATGGATTTATGTAATACAATGTAGTACAAGTGCTTATGGGTTGAGAGTTATGACAGCTGCCCTGCCTGTTACTCCTGGTACCAACCCAGCTGTGTATGGTGTCATGGATTTATGTAATACAATGTAGTACAAGTGCTTATGGGTTGAGAGTTATGACAGCTGCCCTGCCTGTTACTCCTGGTACCAACCCAGCTGTGTATGGTGTCATGGATTTACAGAATACAATGTAGTACAAGTGCTTATGGGTTGAGAGTTATGACTGCTGGTTCTTCTTGGAACCATTTCACTTTCAGAGACAGTAACTTTGCATGGAGTAGCTGCTTGATTCTCTGACGTAATGAAGATACAATGGGAGTATTACAAAGTTAGTTTAGACTCTGCATGGTTCATCAGTCTTGATTTTATTTCTGGTATTCTTGGTTTTAAATGGCCAACAGTTTAACTACTGCCTGTTGGATGGTATGCCATTTCATCACAGGTTACATCTCCTAAACTATTAAATGCCGGTACCCATTTATACTCAAAGCTTGAGAGAATTGGGGTAATGTGTACAGGTACAGTATATTAAATAAGTGGATGGATTCGAACCCTTAACCATCCAATTAAGAGTGGGATCATGTAACTCTTAAGTCAATAAACTGACCTTCTTTCAATCCCTGCACTTCATAAACTCTCCTGTTCAGAGGGATGACATTAGAAGCGGTAACCCAACCATCGATTGACGCTACATCCCTGTACTGAATGGTGAAACTAGTCACTGGTATCCTGCTGAAGTAATCCCATCTTGTCTCAACGGACGTGTCTGATGTCTTGATGATGATAGGCTTAGTAGGAGCATCAGGAACTAGAAGGAAGACAGTAGAAATGATGTTACGGTTTCTGAAATTCATGGTTTGGTTTTGGATGAACTATTGGAGGTATTGAGAAAAAAATGGAGTCTAACATTAGTTACTACAGAACAAACTTGAGATATGTGGTGAGATCTAGTTTTTTTTATTCCAAAAGTACAGAAGCTGGACTTTATAAAACAGTTGATTGACTCAGCACCTGCTAAAGATAAAGAAACCCGAAACCGGCCTGATTTATATTAGAACAATTTCATAATACTTTTGTCACAAGCTTAATAATCATGCAGGCACAGAGACTATGTAACAAAGCAATTGTCCACTTTCATTTCTCCATTTCTAGTTGCAAAGGCCAATGAACTGACAAATATTTGACCTTACCTGTTCCGGGTTTATTTGGTTCATCTGTTGTTTGTGTTGTTATGGTGATGTCATCATTTACAGGCGGGTTCAGGACATGTCGCGAGCTGCTCTCTGGTACCGGTGTCGTGCTGATTTTCTCTGCAACACAAATGAAACAACCAAAAGATAAAAACTGTGTGTGATTGATATCAACTCAAATGTGTTGCTCATGAAGTAACATAAAAGCATTGCTGTACATATCCATTAACACTGTGAATTAACTTGCTCTGTTAACTCTAACCCTCCCAGTTTCTGCAACATCCATCCAGAGGTTGGAGGGTTTTCCAGGATTGAGAAAGGTTCAAGCCTGGCTTGTATTACTTAGATGGCGTTTTTATTCATTCATTTTTATTTTGCCAATTGATAAAAACAACACAAAATATATAACAACAGAGAAAAATACAGTACACTAAAAATGCAAAAAAAACACAACAACAACGACTTGGAAGGAACACCAATACTACAAGAAAGACAAATAACAGGACAAATTAAACCTAAGCCTGCATGGGCAAGGGCTGACAAAAGCGAAGAAAATCACTGTAGTCCATAGACTTGCCATCAGCCCTCATGTTTGATATCTCTTTGAATTGAAATAGCTAGGAATGTGTTATTAGGTCCGTGCACAGCAATGGATTTTGCTGGATTCAGGAGCTTCTTAGGAAAAATGGACTGGGGAGAGTTTAGATTTGAGTGAGTTCTTATTTTCTTGACGTTAAAACTGACCCCCAAGATCAGAAGGTTTGTTCTTACCAATGACGGCCAGATAAGCTTCTGCAGCTACCTGTCCATGTTTGTTGGCTGCTGTGCATCGATACCAACCCACATCGTCTGGACCAACTCGGGAAATGGTTAATCCACCTGTGAAATGAATAAGAACACCTGCTCAACAGTCTCAGTCAACACTGGTGGTAAAGAAGACTCCACTCACTAGACTGTAAATTGCTCAAAAACGTGAGATTTGAGGGCCAGCGGAACTGAAGTGGTCACACATGATGAACCACTGATGATCTTCTATGTATCACGTCCAATATGGACACACATCCCTCCTAGTTCATGAATGTCGCCCACGACAAGGCTAGATTGAGCCATTGAAGGTTAAATGCTGCAATAAGGCGACATGTACCTAAGACCACCTCTACCATGCCTCAGCATTGTAGTAGAGGTAACGTGGTTTACATGTACATGACCTAATCTGGAAGCATCCACAACAATCTCTTAACAGATGATGTTCATGGAAGAACCACTTGGTCAAAGAAGGGGTGGTCAACAAAGATTCTATATATACCTCTAGTACTTCTACAAGAACATGTAGGGTATGTAAAAGGACGCAGGAGTGCATTATAAAGTCAGTCTATAGACCATTATCATGTAGCGGCCATCTTGATTTTTCCCCATTCAAATCAACGTTACCAAAGGGAGGCTAGATGGAAAATAGTCTGGTTCCTCTTTGCACAAAAAAAACATCATTCAGTTCTGTTTTTCATGACTGAAATGGTGGCAACATAATAAAGGTCTACTCTGAGACCTTCTGTTAGTGTTTGTACATGTAGGGTGCCTGCCAATCATTAGCTCTGTTCAACACTTCAGGGACTCTGAACTTCAAGTTTCAAAGAAAACAATCGAGACTGACCAGTTTCTTCCGAGATGAACATGCTCCTGGTATTCCGTACAACGGTTCCCAGTGGGTCATGCCAACTAACAAATGGCATAGGATCCCCAGTGATGCCACAAGACAGAAAGACGTTCTCTCCTTCGATAGCGGTGGTGTTGACCGGTGGGTCCACGATGGCAGGAAATCCCTCTGCACAATTTATGAGTCAAACATAATATTATTTAGGAAAGTCTTATGTCATTTGTAGCCATAATTCAACTATCTTAACCGCACATGTTCAAATATCAGAAAGAGGTTGGCCACATGGAGACGATCGCCTCTTAAACCAGGCTTTCAATAAATAGAGAGAGCTGTATAAGAATGGAAAAAGACACTTCACTAGTTTCCTTTCAATATTAACCAATCATTTAAAAAGAATTAATACATTTTAGAAACCAGGACTCTTGCGGGGTTTATTTTGGCAAATGCTTCTTTTTTGGGTTATATATAACTAATAATCACATCTCAAAATGTCTTTTTACTTTTGCTTAAAACTAAATGATGACTGGTAAAGATGCATGCCTCCCTTGAATGATAGCATTCCTTACCTCTGAGCATGAGTTTAGCTGTGGCCTGTGCACTGCCATGGTCAGTTTGAACAAAGCATTGGTATGGACCCAGATCTGATCGGGTGACTTCATTGATAATAAGTTGACCCTCTGAAATGAAATACAAGAAATTACAGGTACTGAACAAGCAATGTGTGAAGACAAGAAAACGATTGATGAGAAGGTAATTAGTGAGTCTGGGTTCAAGTCCTGTCTGTGTTCCTGTAGATTAAAGGCTAGACCATATGCAATGATAAATCAAAAAAATTCAGTCCCGCAGACTATTTCTTGGCCCTTAATACATTTCTTTTTACTTGTGGAACATTCTATAGTTAATAAAAGTAAGGATTCCTGAGAAGTTCATAACAGACACCACAACCGGCAAGCCTGAATATACCTATACGGAGAGAAGACAATGAAGAAATCTGTAGTTTTTAAGGATACGATTGTCAATTTGAAAAAAAATATCTGAAATTTGGATGATTGGGAAAGCCCAGGATAACATTCCAGAAAACTTCACGGAATTAGATTCAGCACTGCATATCCAATATGTTGGCCCTCTGTATCCTACCAAGATACCTGTATCTCCCATACTTACCTAGTATTTCATGTCTCGTGCTCATTTCTGAGATTCTCTGTCCATTAAACAACCAGACAATCTGGTTCTGGTTGACTCCTCTGACTGTGCATTTGAAGTGACCAGTGCCTCCCAGGTCAACGTGAGTGTTCTTAGGCGCCTTGGCAATAGACACGGGTTCTAGAAAGAGGAAAATAGTCACACAAATTCAGGTACAGTTTAATGCATGCAAGCTTGCATACTTGTCTCACTGTGCACACCAATATACCTGTACAATGTACCGGTAGGTTTGCTTGATTGTTGGGATAGTTTACACATCAGAACAAAGATTCTTCTTCTTGAATATTGTAGTCTGTACATGTACGTATTTCTGAATTGTTCCGTTAAAAGTCACATGCCAGAATACAAGATGCCTCTGACTCTGCCCTGACTCACCTATGACCTCTAGTGTGACCTCTGACCTCTGTGATTGACCTTGCTCATTCAGCGCTGTGCATGTATACACCCCAGCATCACTCCTAGAAACAGATGTGATTTCTAGACTGCCTGGGTAGTGGACGCCATTATCTGGTATCAAGCCTTCCACCATATCCCATTGGACATCTGGGTGCGGAACACCGCCTGCTACACACTCTAGCACCGCCCTCTCATGAATGTTGACTGACACGCCCCTTGATGTCTGTATGCTGGGCGGGATTTGGACTTCAGACACTACAAAGCAAACATACAGAGGATGCGTTTTGAGTTCAATAATGATCAACATTCACACCATGAATCACAGCACCTTTGGTGACAAGTTTTGTTTGGCTCTTCGCATTTGCATTTTTTTGATATAAAGCTATTTTTCAGGAATAAATCTTAACTTTTTGTAATTCTGTATAACTGTGTCCCTCAGTCTTGACAACAATAGCAACAGACCAAGAGCTAACTTCAAAGGAAAGTTAAAGGAAATTCAAGAAAACTGGACCTCTGAAATTCTTGCAATATTTGATTGATTTCAGACTCACCCTCCTGTAGTACTAGCGTTGTTCCGTTCCCTGCCGTGTGTGTCTTAGACAGAGTTGGGTTGGTAGCTAAGCACGTATAGTGACCCTCATCTGATTCCGATACATTAATGATGTGAAGATGACCAGACGGCATTATCCTGTAATGATCTGTAGAATGAGACAGTGACAAAGAGGATAAGTCTCAGAGATGTAGTAGTGGTCAATTGAAAAGCAGGCGTTGTTTCAATGGAGCTAGAAGGTCCAAACATAATCACTCATGTTCAAGGTAATATACAGTTGTGTGGGAAACTGGCTTACTGACACTTTGCATTAAGCGTCCATCTTGGAGGTGTTCATTTTAATTAGTACCGTAACAATGAATGCACAAGATGTCGACTCAAGTGTATCCGTGTACAACAAAAGAATGGACCTCAAACATGGCTGCAATGCAAAGAATCAGTCCTTGACATTACAATCTAAATGTCTTGACTTCACAAAGACATACCAAGAGTGACTTTCATTTTCCAAGTAAATTTCTGGCTAAAGATACGGTACTTACAATGTAGGAATTTCCAAACCAATGATCATTTTAACAGCGAAGAAAAGTCATATTATAAACACCTGTTCCGATTTAATTGATTAAGGAATTGAGGACAAACCATCATCTCCCTGGTGGGGAGATTTTAGACAGCTGGCAGTCCCAACTTAACAGTCAACCATCAAATTCTCCTAACTTGTTGTAAAACTCAATAAGGTGGAAATAATCTATATGGAATGGCAAACAAGACCAGCCACATCGGAAAAAAAAATACAGAAAAACAAGAAGGGAAAACTGAAAAATTGGAAACATGTTTGTAGTAACGACACTTAACCCCCTTAGGCCACCACAGAGATCAGATGGCATCATATCATAACTGCCTCACTAACAACCCTAACACTGTGTGTGGTCCTGCTCACAAGAGGGCGCCATTCACTGACCCCAAGGTCAAGTTCTTGTTGCTGAGGTTGGATGCACACAGGGGAACAAAAAAAGGCAGCGGCCACATGGGGAACATTATGGGATGCATTTCAACTTGTCAGAGAGTTTGATGACTAAACCTTGTGAACTATAACTCTTTTTTTCTTTAACAGAATAAAAGTTGGGAAGAAGTTTTGGACCACCTTAGAGATTTAGTGGCGAAAACATCTGATTTCCATTTTAACATTTCCTGAAATTGGGTGATATTTTGTCCAATAGAATAAAGACATCTGTTGACACAAGATGAAAAGTTCTTGTGCACTTTTGATAATTGAAGCCTTGACAATGTGACCTTTTGTTGCCACCACATTTCAGTTTTTTTTTGTGATGTTTAATTCATCAGTTGTATTTCATTGATATTTTTCTATTTGCTTTCAAATAATACACATCGTTATTTTTTGTTCCTTTTGGTCCAAACCTTTTGCAGGATTGTTACCTTGTCCTTTTCCAGATGTATTCAACTGTAGGCTGGGGTTGATGTTATCGAGTTGAGTCAGATTTTGAAAATAAACCAATCGAACGGAAGACTTTTGCTAGATTGGTGAGCAATATTTGAGACCATAGCAATATGCATGCAGTCTATTGGGTACTAACCTGAGGAGCTTGATATTGTTTGACCTTCGAACTCATAGAAGACAAGGCTAGACTGGTACCCACTATGCAACGTTGAGACCATAAAAATGTGCATGCAGTCCATTGGATACTAACCTGAGGAGCCTAATATCGTTTGACCTTTGAACTCATAGAAGACAAAGCTAGACTGGTACCCAATATGGAGTGTTTAGACCATAGCAATATGCATGCAGTCCATTGGGTACTAACCTGAGGAGCCTAATATCGTTTGACCTTTGTACTCATAGAAGACAAGGCTAGACTGGTACCCAATATGGAGTGTTTAGACCATAGCAATATGCATGCAGTCCATTGGGTACTGACCTGAGGATCCTGATATCATTTGACCTTTGAACTCATAGAAGACAAAGCTAGACTGGTACCCAATATGGAGTGTTTTTAGACCATAGCAAGATGCATGCAGTCCATTGGGTACTAACCTGAGGAGCCTGATATTGTTTGACCTTTGAACTCATAGGACATGACAGCTGGTGGTATGCTGTCTGGTGCTTCACATTCTATAACTGCTACGCTGCCCTTCTTGGCGTAAGCTGTCGCTGGTAGATGTGTTGAAAATCGTCTTAAATCTGAAAAGTGATGAGAAGAAATAAGAGAATTAGATGAAATTCAATTTGATATAAGTCCAAGTTCAGAGGGCCCAAAAGTAACTTTCTGAAAACCTATCGAACAACATGATTGAAGCATGGAAACCGTGAAAGACTGTTATGGTTTAGCTGGATAGGGCGCTGCATTTATATACATGTACAAGGGAGCCAGAAGATTAATCTAATAAATAACACAGTTTTCTTGGATTGTTAGTGCTTAGAGTGGCTGAGAAATCTCAGATAAATAAAGTAACTAAATAATTTAATGTTGTTTCATGTTTCATATAAAAACAAAAGCAAAAAAAATTGTTGGCAACTGTTGATTTTGTTTGTTTCACTCTGAAATTTATGTGAATTACACAACTGTCTTAACCCACTAGCACTTGCATTACATTATGTACCATTACATTGTAACACTGTGACTAAACATTACTTCCCTTATGAAAACCATACAATACTCGGGCAGTTTAGGATGTTACAGGGAGTAACAGGCAGGGTGGTTTAGGGAACGTTTCATGGACAATATGGGTTAAAGCTTTGCAGAAATAAAAATTGAAATTGTTATGTGTAATACTCACAAGCAGCCTGTACATGCGCTACCCTGCTGACTATCAATCCTGTCCTGTTTCCTGCTTTGCACTGATAACCACCATTATGTGACCTCTCCCCTTCACCCTGAAAAGAATCAATCTTGAGGTATTTTGGAGTGACTTGCATCCCCAGACTAGCTGGGTCCGTGATGTCTTGGCCGTTGAATGACCACCAGATAGGAGCGTCTTTAGGGTCTACTTTACAGCGGAGTTTGACGCGGATGTTGTGCTTGACGATTCTTGACCGTGGTTCACTCAGGAAGGACGGGGATGAATCTACAAGGAGAAAAAGCGAATGCAAGTTATCAGACAAGGTTGAGTAGTTTTTCAACTATAATTCTTAAGATCTGAAAGATTAACTCCCACAATTGAAACAGCGACAACAAGCAAAAGGATTGACTGTTGCAGTCCTATGGCATGAAAGTAGAGTCCAGTTAATTTCAAGCTCATCAGTCTCGGCCCAGTCAGTTCACCTAATATAGACCAATTCAGTGACAACCATTTCCTGAGGTGGTACCCAGGCTTGCGTAAGTCGCACTCAGGTAATACGCAGGCACTCTGGGCTTACCAAAATGCATGCGCCCCTTGTCTATACAAATGTGTGCGGCATGCATGTGGCATGCACACAAATGTGGTTCCTCCTAAAAATGGCTTCTAATCTTGTTTGCAGAATTAAGTCTATACCCACAAACTTTCCTCCTTAGACCCATACTGACACACGCAAGAATCCTCCACAAGACATCTACTTGGACTTAATGAGCAGACCCAAGACTTTTCTTGACGGTGTCTTAGTGGGATATTGATACTGCACTGATGGAGCAGTAAACTGCCGAGATTGAGATTAAGAAATGGTCTGTGATTTGAGGGATGCTTTCATTTGCTTATAAGAGGTGCATAGCGGGGATGCTACATGGGCTATGGGGGTACATAGCGACTTGAGATGTATGTGAGGCAGCAGGGCTGGCCATGTGACCCTTCAAGACTGTTACGTTACTAATTTGTTAGCTGTATGAAGGGTATCATGTTGAACAGACAGCAGATGTATCAGAATTGATGACTACAAAATGGCACACTGTAAGGTGCATCATGTACCGGTACTAACTTGTGCTTGCTCTCTGTACTACCGGTAGTTCCTTCTTAAAATTGATGATGTTACAAGAAAGGAACTTGTAATTCTAAGCTTTGGTTTTTTTTTTCAATTTTCAATGGCATACAAGAACTCAAAAAGAGAAAATCAGCTGATTCAAGGAAAAGCTACTTGTCTGTTTAATGATGTCGTCAAAATAAATTATAGTGCTTATAGCGCTTTCTATTGTATCAACAATCTCAAACCACTTTACAATAATTCCCCCATTCATCAGGCTACGAGACCCCGCGGCAGCCGATATCAGTGCACATTCGGTCCCCTACGCTCACAGGAACCAATCATACTCCTGGGTGGAGAGCTCAGGCAATTGCGAAGTGTCTCGCCCAAGGGCACAAACACCATGTTCCTGGCAGGGCTTGAACCCACGTACCATCGTACATGGTCAAACACCATAACCACTGGACCATGGCATTCTACAATTGGTAATACTACGGCTCTCAACTGCAAACAGACAAAACTGCCATCAAGGTGTCTTTCTCATATTTGTCCATGTTTGTAATGTCGACATTTTTAAACCTACTATAAACCATACCTGTACATTATCTACCGGTAGGCTACATGTTTTGTAAAATTTTCACTGGACTCGAAGGGGCCTATAATCCTATGCCTGAGTCACGGATTGACTGACAAACTGACTGAATGACTGACGAGTCTCTGTGTATAAATAATATCCAAAAACTGCTAAATGTTAGATAACATGAGCATGGAACATACCTGCTAATGACTGACATAGAAGCAAGACCAGACTACAGAGAAGTAGGTCCACTAGTAAATAGATGGGAACTTCCATCTTGACGAGGCTTCAGTGTCAGTTGATAGATGAACTCATTGATGAGATCAACTCATTAATTAATACCTGGAGAGGAGGAAACAAAAAAAGGGGAAACAAGATGATTAAGGAAATCTTAAATCTCTGGGTTAATACAAATTTGTACAAAATTATAAGAAAGTTAGGTCTCTTTTAAACATTTTCATTCTTTTCCAAAGAATTATCAGCACTGTTTCATCACCGCTTTCACACAATCATTGAAAAAACCTTGATAAGCTAACTTACTGGTAGATACATAGAGTTAGACAGGACTCGAACCCAGGACCTCCAGATGGACCGTTCCAGTTTGATATCACCAACGAGATTACATGTATATTTCGTTGTTTGACAATCATATCTCTTAGGGTTGTTCTCCTTTCTTTCAATGTTTTCCAGGTTGATTTGTTATTTTGGTTTCTTATTCAGTATTTCAC
Source organism: Patiria miniata (assembly GCF_015706575.1). Lineage (NCBI taxonomy): Eukaryota > Metazoa > Echinodermata > Asteroidea > Valvatida > Asterinidae > Patiria > Patiria miniata. Next base: position 26,216,351 of record NW_024037068.1, read on the forward strand.
TTTAATATATCCTTTCAAAAATTACACACAGGTATTGCATACCAGTATTTGAACCCTTTTCTACTTATATACACAGATAGTTAATTTCTTATCGCTGTGTCTATGCAACCTTTTTAACATTCGTATTTGACAAATTACAAACTTCCTTCACCAATTGAACCTGTAAGTAAACCCACTATGTGCAGGTGTATGGTTACTATAAACACTACCAGCCCAGCCCAACTCACTAACCAAACGTAAACCAATCATGATACACACACATCCTACACTCATGTATCTGTTAACACACAACTCTCATATTGGAACAGTTTGACAACACAAAGCATCACCTCTTAATGTCAACCCAAAATAAACACTCAACCTCCAAACCTCAACCCCCCTTTTCTTTCCTTCCATCTTCAAGGAAGGAATTCCACACTTTACATCACATGCCTACTTATGATCATGTAGTGCCAATCTATCAGCACTGTAGAGCTACTGCAATGCAATATCATGCTCTTTACTGGGTGACCTGACCCGACCCTAAAAAGTTGACCTGGCAAGGTCGGCTTGTTAAAGGGGCACACCAGTTGTGAATGTCATCCAAATGTACTGTTCCCTGAATTAGACAAACGTGATAATGATGGACTAATTTGCACAAACTACATGTAAAGGGTATACACTTTGTGAGGTGTACATGTACATGTGTGCCTACGCTCAAGCATTCATTAAAGGTTTTCGCACATATTACAGTAATTCAAATTTAAATATTAAAACTGAATTTAAAAATCAAGTTAATAATCAAGTTTTAAAAAGTTGATATACATGTGCAGCTACATGTATGTCACAAATAAAATCAATTTGACAATGGAGTTGATGCAGCCACAATGTTTTTTAAGTTCGACTCAAAAGTAGCATAAACCTTTAAAGAAATTTTTTTTCTGGTGAACCCAACTTTTCAATTGCATTTGTTTTGACAGTTTCAATAGTTACAGGTGCAGGAGACTGGTCTAGCTCCACACATCAGATGGGAGTTCCAATCAGGAAATGGTCCTTAAATCAAACTGATAATGCCTCACTCATCCAAGATTTCTTGTCTTGAAGGTCAAACCTTTCAAAGTCTAAGACTTCAAGACAGGGCTTGGAGTGACATCAACTGTTTATATTGAGAAGGTTCAGGGTAAGGGCTGTCTGGGGAAATGGCTGGCTGTTTATTTAAACGTCAGGTCACTTGTACTTTTGTCAAGTTGTATCTTTTATCCATTGGAAGACAAACACGCATGGTTTACATGTATTGAAGTCTTCAATGTGGAAGTTTTAAATAGACACAAGTAATGTACAAAGAGAACTTGCAAATTTCAACAATGTTTTCTGCAGTGATGCATTTAACAAAAGATGTTTCACATTACATGTATATCTGAACCAGTAAAAATCAGATTTTAACTTTCATCAAGGGTACTGTTTAATAAATGGCCATAGTTCAAATTTTCGACAACAACTTTCTTAAGTTTAGCAGAACCCTGAACAAATTTGCACTGCAAGAACTAATAAAGCGCTAAATAAGATTTCAAGGTTTGCATGACAAAGAGCGCAATAAGAGTAGGTGCATCGTTGTGAAAAATTGTTTTTGTGAGTTGGTGAGGTTCTGAAAAGAACCGGGGCAAACTAATAATGTGCTATGTTTCATTCTCTGAAAGCTTCCTCAACAAATGATTCATAAGTTCCACATGCAGACTGCTACAAGCAATACCCAACCCCTATCTCTGTAATCAAACACCAAATTAAATTATATGGCCCTCACCTCACTGTAAGAAATACCCCTGAATTCCCTGAACTTGCTGCCACCACTGAACCCACAAAGACACAAAGCCTTGCATTGGCCTCATGCATTACTGAGATGATCAATATCAATCTGCTCAATTTCTTGAACCTGTTCCTGGTGTCTGAATGGGAAACAGGTGTGGTGGTCGTAAAAAACAATCAATGATTATATCAGAAAGAGTGGTTAGTATGATGAAGGTGGATGTGTGGAAAGTCATGGCCATTGGTGAAGGTGACTCAGTCCATAAAATCAAGGGTCCAGTTTTGTTTTGTGTCCATATTTTACATCTGATATAAGATTTTGTAAATTCAGGACATTTTCTTTAATGCCTTCTGTCTTCAAGAGTGATTATGTAAAGCAAGTACTATACCTGCCAAACAAGCAAAAAACAGCAGGTCAGTGACTAACAGGGACACATAGGCCTACAATGTCACACTTGTGGACCCCTAGTGTATGGACTGACCCACTTGTACAGAATGTCATTGGTTAATGTTGATTTCAGGTCAGAACTGGTAAGAGAAAAACACTGAATCAATTGGTTGAAACCTCAGAATACATACACATTGTAAACTGTCAAGTGAACCAGTAGGAGTGTGACAATGTGACTTGAATGTGCACATTATTACAATTTGTATACATTCATTTGCAAAGATATATGCAAAATAATATTAATAAGATAAAGGAAGTGGTTCTCCTAATCTGAATTCACCGGAGTTGGTATGAAAACCTTGAATATTAGCATGAAAATCTATGATTAAAATGAAATGATGTTCAGGGCTCTCTTAAATTGATCAATTATTTTATTAAACATCAATTTTCTTTTCAAAATTAATGTCTTGAAAATAATAGTTTGTATTTAGTATTTCTCCACTACATGTAGCTGTAGCATACATTCAACTTTTCACGGAATGAAGGTTTCCCACAACCAACCAGTTTGTTTTTCTCAAAGTCTCTACCAAGTTTGATAGGTTTAATGTAAACTTTCAGGACCAATTCCAATCAATTGATTTTACCGCCGTCCGGCGCATTTTCTCCGGGTCACTCACTCTTTGATCCTCAAGACAAAAACCTCGCCGCCTTTTGGTTTCTGAACTACCCCCAGGTCATGCAATCAGGTCAGAACTAAAGACTCCCTGCAACGTTTGTGTAATCCATGGAATAAGCCAGCTGCATTTCACCTTGTCTCAAACAGGCTTCATTTGTAACTGTTGCAAATTTCAGGATTGGCTGAAAAGTTAGGAAAATTGATGAAAGGTCAAGGAAAGTTCTTAACAGTTGGAATTCCAAAGTAGATGACACCACAGTGACTTTTTTCTGTGAATGGGTAGTCGATCATTTCAGGCATTGTACATGTACCGGGGTATGGAATCTTATTGGGATGCAATGTATGCATTAAAAGTAAAATTTACGAGAAAAAAAGTCAAAGGTTCCAAAATGACTTATTGAGAAATTTTTTATTGTCAAATAATATCAGGATGCAAATTTTATCAACATGAATTTCAAAAAGGAAGTCAAATTACACAATGTATAAAAGCTTCTCAACTGAAGACTTGTGCTGTCTAAATCATTACGCTGTTGATTTTCTTCAATGTACATCTTATAATTGTGGCTGTCATTCTTTATGAAACTGAAAATTTCATTGAAATTATCCATCCAGCACACTTTCAAAGTCTTTCGTTAGCATGAAGTGGAAATGTTAAACATATTTTTGAAAATGCCTTTTATGGTAACAAGTTCTCTTTTTGGTCCAAACAATAAAATCCATTGCCATGTATGGCTTGACTTGAGGACATCTGTGGTAGATTTGCATCATCAGTGGAACCAATCAGCCAATCAAGATGGGAACCAGTGAAGACATGACCATCTGAGTCCCACCTGTGTTCTCTTGTCAGTAAGGTATGGGTTACCAGCCAAAACCTTCTGAGTTCTAAGCCCCATAACACATTCCACATCACCTATAATCATGATCACCTTCACTCGGTAAAATGATGGATTAATAAACAGAACCACAAGGCACCTCGCAAATGCACCTAAAAACCATTTGGTAGATGCATAACATGTTGTGGTAAAAAAAAATCTGAGAGATGGATATTGCCCTGGGGAGACAATATCAAACAGCACACCAATAACCCAGGCTGGAAAATTTGATTTCTGGCTTGCCGTTGGTCCATGGAGGGAATGAGTGTTTGAAGACCGGGTGTCCCGTTGGGAAATGAACCCCTAGAAATAATGACCGGAGAGGGCAGTGAACCGGAGGGTTGGTGCACATGTAGCATGATTGGAATGTGTGGCATACAGATTGAGATAAGTGGAAATACTCAATCACATATCAATCATTGCAATTTTGAAAGGGTTAATCATGCCAATAACGAAGGGGGGAAATATCAAATAACGAGTTAGCTTCAAAAGTGAATTTGAATACCCTCTCGGATATATACGGGTAATTTTTCTCAATGTTAGATGTTTGGTGTTATGTGAGCACTTTTATCTGACAAACAAATATGGATTGCTGTCTAGTGCATGTACATGTATCTGTCAAGTGAAGACTGAAGTGACTGTGCTGTCTGTTGGGGTTATACATGTATACAGTAAATAAAAAATAAAACAAAAACCCCACAAAATTAGAATACAATGATTCCTATGTCTTTTTAATCCTGTGTACAACTCTGAGTTAGCAAGAATTAAAACATGCACATTTATACAGCAATAGTTTGGAAGAGAATGTAATACTGTTTTTTTTTTTTTTTTTTAATTACCCACAAAATAATTTTGGTCACAATTCTGCCTTGATACCACGAGTCATGGTATGGCTACAAACAAAACTACATGTACATGTATGGTGGAGGATTTCTATGTATTTTGCAGAATACAATTTCATGAGAAATGCATTTCCAAACTTGTCTGCCGGCCACCGGTCCCCACTACACAGCTCTACACAGCAGGAGGGTGCAATCTCCCTATGGCTACACCTAAAGTAACCAGCTACTTACATCCCTCGCACGCAATGGCTGGTCTGATTCATTACTGAGTGGATTTATATGCTGCCTTTGGCAAGGAGGTGGCAAGATGGATTTACTGTTTCATTTCATGCAAGTGGCAGGTTATTGGGTGGTGGTGGACAGAGAGGAGAGTCTGTGGCCAGACCTTGGGGACAGTACAATGACCAGTGGAGGAGGGGTATTGGTCAAGTTGGGCTAGTGACCCAGTTTGGATTGGTCAAGGTTTGGTCAAGGATGTTATGATCCTTAGGGGGTTAGTTCAAGACTTGGAATACAGCCATGGACATGGATTGATAAAACATCTGTAACAGACAAAACTCACAACTTACATTATGGTCAGGATTATATTTGGCCGAAAAACACCATTTTTGAAACAGACAAGATATATCGTACAAATTTAAAAAATAAAGTCAAATACCACAAGTACTGTTTTTGGGTGTCATTTGTACAGATTTTGCAACACTCGGAGTGCCTGCCAGGGAGCGACATTGGCTGGGACGACAGGCCGTTTACAGCAGCCAGATTCTGAATCAAAAGAATGGGAACCACCAGACGTATTATACACAATTACACGTCCACCGCTGGAGACTCAGAGAAAGCTTGATGATTTAACCCGTCAACTGCCCCTGTGAATGTACATTGCCAGATCATACTTACGCATCCTCCAGCGTTAACGGTTATGAAAGCTCAAGAATTTCCACTAACACAGTAACAGTAACATGGCAAAATGTGAACTTGAATTTGTTGCCATTATTGAAAACCAAGAAAAGAACAGATTTTCTGAAATTTGTTAAAACCATGTCAATGCAACAGTAAATGCAGCATGTTGTGAAATATAATTAGCCACTTTCTTGGCCAAAACAAACTACTATCAAAACTGTCTACACTTTTATACAACAGTTTTTTGGTATCCAAAGTTAATCAACTTGAGGCATAAAATGCAACAAGTACAGAATGGACATGTACATATGTTGAAATCATCAACTCTCATCAACCACTCACAACAATTCATCAACAAGTCCGACAGAAACAAAGAAAACATCAACAAAACACCAACATAGCCACTCAATGTCTGCAGCCAGCACACCACAGAGTAAAGTACACAGTGTGGAAATCCCCCAACTCGACCTTATAAACCATCAACAAGAAACATCAACACTCTACCAAGTACCACAGACATGACTTCTTTCTTTGGACTTCACTTTATAAACATGACCCCTGACTTCCAACTCAACCCCCCCCCCCCCCAAACCCTTCCAGTCCCCACACCAGCATGACACCTCAACTACTACTTACACTCAAGTGGAAACTTGCTTCACATCCGGCTGATTCACAGAGTGAAATGTTGTGAGGAATTCTCGGTGGCAAGCAAGCAGCTTTTTGGCCGTCTAGATTTACAAGGACAACACACCTCCTGACTCTATCACAGCGGGACTAACTCTCCCCCTTACCCTCGCTCTGCATTCAATGACTGTTACCAATCTCCCAGTCTCTCAGCTTCGCTCTGGCTTCCACCCCGAGTTTTCCAGTTGATGACGTGGGCAGCCGCTACGCGACCTTTCTGACCCAACAAGTCTGCTTAAACTATCACTTTCTGTCAATCCCATTCGGCTGTGTACTTTTTAAACAAGTTGAAGAGCATGGACAACAGGGGCCGACACAGGCGACTTGCGCTCAATGATTTACAATTTAATCACAATGTTGCCTCCCGACTTTTCCTTACAGCTTATTTCATTTCTTTAAAAAAGTCTCGCTTTTTGGCCCACACTGATTACTTGCAACCCCTCTGTTTAGAGTAAAAGGTTATTTGTAATCTGAGGGTATTTATCTCTGATTTGCTGGAGTCCTGTGTTTCTACATCCAATGAATGATTTGTTAGTTATACTATCCGTTCTCCGATTGCAAGCGGGGGAAAAACAAGATGCGCGCCAATCTTTAATCTGGCAGTATTTACATGTTCCAACACCAGTGATTATTTGTGCAGTTTTCAATGTCAGTATATCATTTCTGTCGCACAGAAACCAATGTTTAGGGTTAGGGTAAGCCATGCACTCCTCAGCACAGTGCAGTTGTAATGAGAAGCCCATTCAGCTTTACTAGTGTTTACAAATAACTGTGTAAAATGTACTTTCTTTAAAGAGTGACTTCAGGCAAATTTTTGCATTTGAAAAAAAATCAGCTGAGATAAAAAATATCAGATTCTCTGACTTTTATATTTTTAATTGTATTCCTCAAGAATATTTGAAAAAGAAAAAAAAATAACCATTCTGTATGCTGGAATATTGCCATCAGATTTAACTAGATGTACATGTATGTTTGTGGACAAACACGTGGCTGTTTCAGCAATTTGTTATTGTATTTTTATGTCATGTTTGAACTGATAATACATAGGCCAACCAAACATGTGCAGTAGAATTTTGCAGAGTGATCAGGATAAAATAATATAGTTCTGTAGATATAGGCCTTAGAAAACTTGACTGATTTTGACTACTGTGATGGCATAGATTAACTTGCTTGTTTGTCTACGCACACTATACAAAAAGCCTCGTGCATTGAATAGTTGGAAGACATATAATACTGTACCCTATTCAGCCTGTCCTCCCATATTATCCAGTAACGACCAGCACTTGAATTAGCTCTCCAAGTCCAGTAAATCAAGTCAGCATACTATTACTTTAATGGATGACAGTAAATCTGACTGGTATGATGGGAGATGGATGCTGGAGTTTACAAATGCTACTTGATAGGACTAGGAGAGCACTCTCAATATATCAAGTGACCTTCAACAACAAACTTCATTCACTGGAACAAGAAGAATACTGATCATATGAAATTGGGGGAACAAAACATCCTCACTTAAAATCAAATGAGGTTTTTGCCCTTCATATTCCATCTTATAATCCTCACTTTAGTATAGATTTTTAAATTGTATTTTGTTGAAAACCAGAAGTGTTTTACAGATTTATAATCCTTGCCGATATGTTAAGGTCAAATCAATGGCAATTTCCTTTGTAGAAATTTGAATGTGGTATTGTTTCATCTCTCACTACTTTTCATTCAAAATGCAGGGGAATTGGCTATTTCAAGCTAACTAATCACCAATGCTTAATGATTGAGTGATAAGACTTTGTATTTTTTGACTAGTAGTACAGTACATTACAAAGAACTTCCCTTGGCTTTATCCATAATCAATTTTTGAAAAGAAAATAAAGAAAAAGAAAAAAACAAAAACAACGACCAGAAATTGCTTCTAGTTGTTCCCTTCAATTGACAGTGTACATGTCCCCCCTTACAGAATGTATCATTCGTTACACACAAGTTGTTTTGATTTATAATTCCATGGCGCCGATGCTTTAATTACAAAGTGACGCACATTGACATGGTGTGAAATTTGTTGAATTCACGCGACCACAAGCTCATTGAGCACGTCTGCTTATGGGGTGGCAATAATACGAGACATCTCACACAAACAAATGCTGACATTTATAGCTTGTCACATGATGATGAAAACAAGCACAGTTTATAATAAAATCCCTTCAAACAGTTCACGATAAACTAAACACATGTTGGGTTACACTGAAAAATGTAATTTAATTTCAAGACTGCTGACTGGACCATAGAAAATACTTCCAGGAATGCAAACAGGCTGTGACCCAATTCAACCAGTCAATGTCAGCTCAGAAAACCTTAATTTATTCATCAATATGCAAATTATAAAACACTTAGTCCCTGTGGGAAATAAACTGCCTGTCATCAGGAACAAGATATTGCTTAAGTTTGTCTGTACTTGAAATATGGTACATATGTCCCACAGGGTCTGGATCAGCTGTGGAAATAAATTAATCAAGAGCTATCAGGGTAAAAAAATCACAACTGCTTGCCCCCCCCCCAACCCATAGAAAATACCTACTTTACAGGCACATCAAAGCAGCCGATTGTCTTGCTCATTGTCTTTCTGTATTAAACTTCTTTCAGTAGGAAAAACATAATACAATCTGGACAAAGGGAAACTGGAGAGTACCATTTACAAAATGTATGAATCATACGTATTTCAAATGATCCCACAGGGAACAATTTGTTCCCAGACAAAATGCTGTCTCCATAGACCCTAGATCCAGCTTAGATCAGAGGACATGATGAGGAAACCCTGTGAGTCATACCGCCTCAAGACTCTTGAGAGGACAGACTTTGGAAGACACTTTGATGTTTATCTCTGAAATAATTACTAGCTGTCTTGGTTTCTTCATAAGGAAATCTTGGCAATTCAGGCGATTGTGGAGAGGTACAATTGAAAATCCAAAGTAATTGATTGAGTTGCATGGTTATTGGTATGATGCACTTTAAATAATGTGTATGTGATGCGATCATGCTAAATTAGTCATTTGTCGACCCTGGTCAATTTTTTTTTTACAGATTTAAAAAGAGCACAATCTCAGCATTACTGCTGAGAAAACCGCTTGCTGATACCTTCTTTAGTTCAACAATTATGGAAGTCGGAACACCATGAGATGTGATGAAGTGATGTGATGAAGTGGCCCTATTTTGGCCTGTATCTCCAAATGAAAGTTCCTGACAAACCACTCAGTTAGCTTGATCGCATCATGTGTTTCCTACAGAATAATGTGTGCATTGAATATATCATTCATGAAGCTCAATCTGTGTTTGCTAGCTACAGTCATTTGGGTTTTTTTTTCTTTAATAGAAAAGGAAGCATTTGCAGGTTCAGCTCTTGAAAGAAAATCTTGAAAACTTTCCAAATTTCCTCAAATTCCCCCAATTGGGTTACTTCTTTATGTAGAAGTGTGTTTAAGTACTGTACATTAAGGACTTTCTGCCATCCACAAAAGTCAATATTTAGCGTAAGGCAGGTTGCTGCCTTGGTTGAAAATATTACACAGGCTCAGAGAATGGGTAAGAGAGGAGGTTGTCAAAGGTTGTGATGGATTAAGAAGCCTATGGTTAGGTACAAATTGAGATGACAAATTGGAACTCAGAACTGGGAAGAGGAAGTTATTCACAGGTCAAAATCAAATGAAAGATGAGAGTTACTGGAGAAAGGAAGTAGGAAGTCCATTACGTTTAACCTTAGCCAACTTTTCAGATGAAATGGTTTGATTTTGAACTTGAAATCAAGTTTCAGGAAAGCAGAATTGTTGAAGGAAATCTTTTCAAGTAGATGTTACAACACCATTCTAAACTCTCTGACTTAAGTGGGTAACAATTGTGACTGACGCTGTCACTTCAAACTTTGACAGGCAGGAAGCTATTTATTTTCCAGAGGGATTAGATTGCAGCCTCTGCTGTCAGGCCTAAATACACAGGAAAGAATAGAGCACTTCGGACAGGAAACGGCCGCTTAAATTACACGTTCAGGGAGGAAATGTATAGAGCAATGTTAGTCAAATGCTTGGATACGTCTGTCAAAAAGGTTTTTCCACAATTGATGATGGAAATTACTGTCTAAAAATACTGTAGTTAACAGTGTAGTCAAAGTTACCCCTAACTGACAACAAAGTTCTGTAATGTGTACTTCAGCTGGTGTAAGTTTGTAACTCTACCCCAACACGCTACATAAGCACTGTAACTGCAAGCTCAATATTTCTTAAAGTGTGTAAGAAAAAAAAAACAATTTGTTCAAACAATTTTTGTGTATACAAATGTATGAAATCAGACAAGGTTTACATGTGGCATAAGCTCAATGTTGACAAGGATTCCTTCTCACCACAGATCTCACGGCAAGACTCAAACAGAGTTTTTGCAATTTCAACCTGCATATTTTTTCAATAAAATAAGTCCCTGGATGTGTATGACTAACGAGATGTAAATCTGGTGTGTAGGTTTGGTTTGCATTAAGATCCATACTGAAATCATTACAGCATACCTAATCATATCAGAAACCAAATACTAACCAGAAGCATGGCAGCAAGAAAACATAACTATCGATTTCAGCAGACGGGAGGAAACTGGGTTAATGCAAGGATTCCCAACAGACTGCCGCCTGAGCAGGGGAAAAGGTGGAGTTGTTTTATTAGAGGGAATTTGTAGCTGTATGTTCTCATTGGTAGGAGGGCTGCGGGGTTAATGTGCTAATGCTTTCCTTAGATGAATTTCTAAATCAATAACATGAGTGATATGAAATTTGGGCAATGTGAATAGAGATGAATTTCATTTATTTGGGTCAACAATATTTTTTCAATGAAGGTTTGAAAATAGAATAAATGTTGCCTCTGGTGAACCATTTTAGGACATATGCACTATTTTTTTTTTACAAATTTACATGTTTGCAATAAATACAACTTTTAGGTTTAATTTCAAAAGTTCCAGTGAAAACTTTCAAAGTTGTGAATATCCAATTGTTCAGTGCAGATCTTGAGTTATAAAAATAAGGTCGCTTTCAAATTTGCCCAAAATTACAAGTATTTTGCAAAGACATGTTTAAGAATGTTCTGAGCATTCTGTTGTTCTTTTTTTAAATGAATTTGGAGAAATTGCACTTTGGTTTGCCAAAAGCTTGTAGATTTCAGTCTTAATGTTTTATCGATTCCTGAACATGGCAGTTAATGGCTTGACCTACATTTTGTATAGCAAACAACATGACTGCCTCAGGTGATATCTAACATAGGCTGGAACAGAATATTTATTAACACTCCAAGTAAATGGGTCGTGAGTAAACACACCGTGAAAAAAAGTCAAAAATATTTTTAAAAATTATCAAATGACAAACGCTAGTACAAGTTGAGTTTCTTTGCTTGGAAAGATATAAGGGGTACTTGTAAACTTTGAGCATTTCTGAATTTTGTTAAAAGAAATCACAGAACAATTCAATTATATTTTGGTGATTTAATATGAGTAGGAATTCATTATTGATTTAGTCTGGAATTCCAGCCAAGATTCCCAGAGGGAACACTTTCCAATTTTCTTCATTTTTTTCTTTATCTCCGCAGGTGGAGTTGGTAAACGTTGCATTGGAGGACCCGCCGCTGTGAGTGTGCTTCCTGTGCTCAAACCCATTAACAATTTGCCTGACTGTGTGGTCTGAGACCAAATGACAATCTAGCAAATTGTCAGGTTTGGTGGGGGACTGTACAATGACAATGACTGTGGAGTTGAGATGATGTGGGGCCACCCAAGCCAAACAAAAGCTTGAAAGATGCAAGGAAGATGACTTCAATGCAACTCATTGGATTGGGTTGGGGAAAGAACTTGTCTCCCTATACTTACATGAGGGGATGAACAATAACAAAGTCACGTTTTTCATGGTTCATTCAAATAACTTGTGACTGGACTAGGGACTGGATGATTTATTGACTTGCAAAAGACTTGTGATGAATTGTGACAACTCTAATAAGGCTACTTACAATAAAATACTATACTGTAAAAGTCACATTTCTAAATGTTAGAGAATTTCACACTCTTATTTTGAATTTTAAAAAATTGTAAATGATACAGTAATTTGGATATAAGGTTATTTAATGGCGATATACAAAATGTATTGACCGCTCATGAGATAGAAGCATATGTAAGAAACATGTGGCTTTAGTTTACATGGAATAGCTTCGGTGGTTTACATGATAGATACACAAGCAAGATGAAACCATGTCACTAGTGGACCAATCAGGTGAGATATTTGTATCAACAGCTCAAAAAATAAACTTGATTGGTGTGGTCATGGTGCTGACTGTACAGCTGCTACCAACATGGCGCAGGACCCACAGCCAACCATAGACATCTCCCCTGCATGCATCACCATGACGACAACATCCCATGATGCATTCCTGAGCTGATTCCATCTGACATGCAAACTGAAACTGTTGCTGTGTGTGAGTGGCTGGATACCAGCCTGGCAGGGTACCAGTGGAGGGGGTGGGGGAATTCAATGAGGAATCTGCTCTAATCCAATTTGCATCCCGGTGAAGCAAGGCTGGGGTAGGAGACTTCAGAGGGGGGAAATTAAGAGGAGTTGCTGTTTGTTTTTGAGGTGGAGCCCTGGGTTCCATGAGAGCCAGGGAATTTAGGAAAGAACAAAATGGTTTCTGATTAGGGTCAAGTTCAGGTCAGATGGAGAGTTATGTGAATGTAGAATGAGTAAAGGAGACAGGTGGACTAATGAACTCCAAATATATCAAATGACCGGACCATGCTTGAACAAACAAAATCAATTCCATTAACTTAACTCACATACTTGAGTCAAGGTTTGTAGATTCAATGATGCATTTCTTTGAATTTCTTTTCATTTTGAATGTTGTGAGTTTTAACTTCTAAGATGCATTCCCCATGGTTTTTTCAAGTTCCATACCCTAAAAATAACTTCCTTTTCTAAATTGACATTTTTCTTGCAATGACATCTAATTGGCCATTGTGTAGTTATGGAATCCTTATTTACAACTTTCAATTACTTGCTGCCCGACAATAATTCCGTTCTCGAGGGATACGCTGGTTCCCATCCCACAATCAATCGATAGTGGACCAACCAGGAGTCAGTCTGCTTGCAAAAATTTAAAAAAAGAGAGAATAAAGTCTCTTTTTTTCAGCAGGTTGCACAAGTTCCAAAAACAACCAGGGGGGGGGGGGGGGGGGGGGGGTTGGAATAAAACTTACAAGTTGAAAATTTAAGAGAAAAATAAATATTTTCGTTGAAAAGTACGGGGAATGCAAATTTAAACTTGAAGAATAATTTCAGTCAGAAACAACCCTGTAAAATTGATTATGTTAATCTAATTTTAAAAAGTAAGTCAAGGTTTCTTGATTTAATGAAATTAAAATTATGGTGATATGTCACTACATGTAGTTCATCAAGTGCCATCAATTAAGACAGATGTCAGACTTACCTAAGTAGAAGTCCGTAGATGTATCATAGACCAGTCTGGGTGTTAGGAATCTCAGAAACAGTCCGAAAAGAGTCAACTGAACAACTCCAAACAGTTCAGTTGTCATTCAAATCCTACTGCTGCAGATCACACTTTTAAAGCATTTTCTCGTGTACACGTAGATATTGACCAGAAATTAACCAGAAGACACTCCACAGAATGAACAAAAAAAGTTCTGAAGGTTTGTCTTTCCCAGAGTGTGTGAGTTCCAAGTTCAAATATCAAGTTGAACACTCCAGGCTTGCAGCAGCTACACGAGACAATGTATTCCTAAACACAAGTGAAACTGTCTGCTAGGTTCTCATGACATCTTCTGTATGCAATTTTCTCCAGCTATTGTAACATTTCCCATTAGGCACGAGGCAATGGTTAGAACTCTAAAACAGTTGCTCATACTAAGTCTTGAGACGCGGTCGCCAGTGAGAGTGTACTGGTGCTTTTTGCCTTGCAGCCTTACATGACTGCTGTCAGTTCCGACTCAAGTCGTTCATTGATTACTACCAGCGATACCAACTCACAGTCAGCTACCCACCGCTTGCCTCAACGTTCACTCCCACACAAAAAAAAATATCTTGTAAACCCAATCAGCCTATAACAAACTCCTTAATTGAAAATATGAACACTGTATCCACATCAGGGCGGCTGGCTATGCCTGCTGGGATCCCGATCTATAGAAGGAATTGTGGGCCGTCCTGCGGAGTTCTCTCTCTCTCTACACAGACACCCTAGGGAGACCCTCAACCCTGGTATTTCATGTACACCGCTCCTCTTGTTCCAAAATGAAATTGAAGTCTACATTATATACCACTTTATTATTTTGGCAGCGGGTATTTGGTTCTGTTGGCTGTTGGCATTTCAGAGGGGGGTTTAATGATAAGGTCGCATATTTGTTTGTTGATATTTCTGTTTTTGAATTGCGAGGAGTCAAGAAGTCAAAAGTCGTACTTGGGGGAATAGTTGATACTGACCTAGAATGTGATGATATCAGAAATATGACTCCAGTGAAAATAAATTCTAATTTTTAATGGTTCGTTGCTAAGGTGAGGTACTGAAATACATAATTTATAGAAAAACATTGGTTCAAAAATCCTGGCAGTTTTAACAGAGTTTTACATACAAGTGTACTGTTTGTTACCGAAGATCTTTAATCAGATTTTATTCAGAGTTCCAAGATATCTATAAAAATAACTCCCAGAAGTTCCAAACCTCAGTCAGTTAGCCCGTTAGTTTATCGCAGTGTAATTGTGATGAATATGTTCACACATTTGAAACTGCCTACTCTTTAATCTAGTCCGGTGGTGTTCCGTAACAATGACGCTTTATATATTCAAGACTTTCACAATGTTCTTGATTGTACTCCCACTATATTTCACATTGGATTTTGTTGCCCCCAAATCTCTGGGTCAAAAATCTCCTTTGAACTCTCCTCACCTCAATTTTATGCCCTGAAGATTCAGGTTGCTATGCACATCAACCATGCAACTACTCCCCAGTCTCGTCATAATTGTTGGGACATTACCACACAAATATGCACTTTGTGAAACTGTGGTCTCTTCTCTGACTCTGGCTTTGTCTCTAAGTCTTGGCCATTTTTCAAACCATGACTTGATCTTCAGCTTTGGTTTCAGGTTTCAAGTACTAATTTTAGTTACTTGATTTTAGAGATTTCAGTTTAATGCGGGTTCCATTTTCAAGAACTATTTAAGAACATTCAATGTTTAACCGATATGGAAAGAATTTTAGAATCTGATGTTCTTGAAAATGGAACCTGCATTTTGGAGCCAGCACCCGATGCTGAAGCTGAAGTCATGGTTTGAGAAATTGCCACTTGAGACCTTATTTTCTCTTAAAATTAATGTGGCCTGACGTTGCGAACTTAGCAAGTTCTTCTTCAGAGGCTAAAACAGAAAATATTTTCTCCTGTAAATTATACAAAATGTTCTTCTTGTATCTCAACTTGAATCTTCATCGTTTAAAAGCATACTTCATTAATGTTATATGGATGAGAGTGTACAGTAATCCATTGGCACATTCTTTATTATTCAAAACAAAGTTAGACTTGTAAGTTAAAAAAGTAAGGGAATTGCAAAAAAAATGTCAAAGTAACGGCCTGAATTCATCAGAATACTGTAGACTCGGAGTGAGTTGTGTGGATTCAGGGCAGTTGGGGAATATCCAAAGACAAAGCTGGGCTAAAAATATGCAAGTGCAACATTTAAAAGCCACTGGCAAAATGGGTTGATCCCCTAGAAAGCTGGCATTGTATATGAACATCAAAAATGTGACAGAAAATCTAATCAAAGTTGGCATCACTTCAAAAGACTTCAACAATCTAAGCATGAGAACGTAGAATGCAGCAAATGTCAAAAACTAGGTTGAGGTTACAACCCTCAAACAGCTTTCAAAAACCAACAATCAATTTTCCCACGTCACAATAATTATGTGGTTGCCGCTCCAGCTGCCAAGAAACTCTGGAGGAATATTTTATTTTTAAGACTCGTCAGACCCCGGGTTAGATTACGAGGAATGAATAGCATTTAATCAGTGCATCTGGTCAAGCCTCTAGCTACTAGGATTGCTGTCACCTAACAACGGCCAAGTTGTCAGGTCCAGTTTGCTTGCAAGTTCAAGGAAACTTGGCTTGACAAATAAGAGACTGTAACCAAGACTTGGAGGCAGAAACCCAGGGAGAAGTTTCTGTTTAATGAAAGTGACAACATTTCAAGAGGTATTTGAGTTTGCGTGTGGTTTTTGATGAGACACAGAGATATTAGGAATTCTACAGGGTGATTTCTGGAACTGAGACTTGACGGTTACGTATGTCCCCTGGATTCTTTTGGGTTTGGACAAAAACTGACAGTGTGTTTGGAGTTTGCTTTAGGTACTTAGGCCTAACAGGTTCATAATCTAGTTATGTTCAGTTTAATTTGATTTCAGTTTGAGGGATAAAAACCATTCAATGAACCAAATCGATTGACGGACAGAACAAAGGACAAAACCTGAAGAGTGTTTGGTGCTCTTGGGAGAACAGGTCAACTTCAGATATTGAGTCTTGACAAAACTGCAAACTGAATTATGAGCGGGAACTGAATATTCCTGCCAAATCCTGCCAGATATTGAAACTACATACAGTGTACATAGCTTTCCATAAAATATCTTCTTGTTTTGTGTTTGGTAGAATGAATTTGAAACTTGGTCAGAGTACTACCGGTAATCCTAAATCTCCACAGATGTTATTTTGGAAACCTGAAGCAACTTATTTTTCCCCAATAAAACACTATATCCTGCAGGTACATGAAGTCCTACATGTACACAGTGATGTGTTTATCCAACCCCCCCCCCCCCCCCAAAGAAGCTTTTTTTAATCAAAGCATTTAATTTGTTGAGTGGTGACCTGAACTTATTTCCCAGGGGACAATAAATGAGTAAATAAATCTGTTGATGTTTAGACACATTGACTTACTGATATTTGCAATCTTACAGATAAGTTTTCAATCCAGATCACCTGTTTTGTATGTGATTAGCAATGAGTTATACAATGCCCATTGGCCTACACTTCTGTCTGTTGATCATATTCCTCAAGCGGACAGCCAAACAAAAAAAAATCAAAAATCTTGATTTTTTTTTAAAAAGGAATAATAAACTCTGGTTTTATATGTACTGAAAAATGTTTGGCAGGGAATATTCAATTTGCAGCAATGCTGCATGTTTTCAGTCAATGTGCAAGCCATAAAATATTTCTCTGGACAGGAATCGAAAGTGGGGAAAATATGAATCCATGAGAGACTTATGGATGAGTGGGCAGGTATGACAGATGGGAAACAAACAGGCCGAGGTCAATGTACGGCAAGTCTAGAATCCAGTGGATTTCTGGTTCTTTGTATCAACTCAGCACAGTGGTTATGGATTTGAAAGAACTCTAGACCCACTTCTTTGAATTGTAAGCACACTGGTGTTTTTCCCCCTTTTTTTAAGCAGGGTTAAAAAAAAAAGGAGAAAAGTTCCCCTTTAATGCTACAAGCCTGCAATTTGGCCTTCTTGGAATCATATAAAAAATATTATGCCTGTTCATCAAAGATCTTTTTTAAATCCTTGAAAAACAGGTCAGTGCCAAGGCAACCTAGACCCAGGGGCAGCACATGGATTACATCAAAACACCAACACCTATGGCATAGAATGAAATATCCTCAGACTATAATAAATGAGATCTGTCAAATGTCCTGACACTCTGAACCCCTCACAACTGACCACACAGATTCTCCTTTAATAGTACACATGGTCATCCTGTTGTTTTTCTGTTTTGGAGTTCAGTTTTCTTGCAGGGGTAGGAAGCAGGATGTATCTGGCCAGGGCCTGGGTAAGATTTACAAACCTTAGCTGTCACTTGAGTTGACATGGGTTTCAGGTAAAGACTGACCAGATGGTGTTGGGATGTGTTGATTGCTTTATGCAATGGACCCTCTCTTTGTTTACTATATCTGAACAAACTAGAATGAAATGCTTCTGGATATATAGAGGCCCATAATACTGACAATAGTTATTTCAGAGAGTAGATTGCTGGATTCATTCAGGGCTTCATCTCAGTTTAATTGACTGTTGAACTCGCCAAAAAATTGTTTTTACAGAACAATATGAAACATATTCTTCTATTTATTATTTTATTCAGATGAAATCAACAACAACATACATAACACATAACACTACAAAGATACGAAAACAAAGGACAGTTGATTTTGTCTGAGATAGCCAAATAGGCCATTTGCAGAGGCTTATTTCCATTAGAGTCCCATGTTGCTATCATTAACTTGAAATTGTGTATCCATTCATTAAATGTGATCTGAACCAGTTTTTCTTTTTGGTTTGCATATGATTTGAAAATTTTCTATACAAATGACTTTTCACACAGAATAAATCTGTTTCCCCCACCCCATGTTTTCGTTTGTTTTGTACATGTATATATTGTAGGCCTAACTGTGCACTAGCTAGACTGCAAACACCCATAAGGCGGTTCCATCTGGGATGGACTGCATGTAACCAATGACACCCAGTCCCTCCCCACCCACACCCAGTCCCTCCCCACCCACACCCAGTCCCTCCCCACCCACACCCAGTCCCTCCCCACCCACACCCAGTTCCTCCCCACCTACACGCCAGACCCAGTTTGTGGCAGTCTTCCCCTTGCCCTTGTTTATTGCCTGTTGATTTCTGTTTCTCGTCTGTCAACTCAGCTCTCTTTCAAACCCGCCCAATATTTGGTGGTGATATGCTTCACTTGTAAAGAGATCAAGGAATGAATACCTACCCTGAGAGGTTTATGACTTCAGACTGGTAAAAAAAAAGGGAATTAAATTTGGGTTGACATGAGCATATCTTTTGTCGGGAATAAAGTAATTGTGTGATGGATGGATAGTGTGAATATCAGTGCTGCTGAACCTGTCTGTAGCAGGTGTAGATATTCAGACTTTTGAAACTTGCTTATATGCAACATGTGTATTTTCATCAGTAATAATTCTTATAACTACCGGTAACAACCCATTTCAGACTGGCATTCCAAAGTTGCAACGAACCATAAGGTATTTGAAGTGACTCAGGTCAATCCAAATACACTTTTGTTTCAGACAAGCAAACTTTATGCATTCCTTTTCTATTGATTAGAGAACGGTCTGAAATCAAAATGCTGTTTCAAATCGTTCAAACGATTCAAGACATCAGTCAATCTTTCAATGCAGTCACTCCAAACTCTATCAAACTTTTCATAATGGATTTAAATCAAACCTCATGAATAAGTTTGGTTTATAGCACGACTCTGGAAAGCTAGTTTGGAACAAATGTTTGGAGCTTGTCTAGCGACATCCTGATTTTTGGATGGTAGTCTTCATGTGCCACAGGTGAAGCATATGATGACTATAGCTTTCTACTCATCTATAACACTACCATGTTCCCATCCTACTACTCCTTAGGGATGCAGACCACTAAATCGACTACCATAGACCTCAGTGATAATTACACGTACTTCCAAAAAGTATTAAAAATACTCGAAACTCTCCAAGGTGTTTGAGATAACCATCAGCTTATTTCATCATCTTTCAATTTTTGGGTGGTAATCCAATGACTTTTGGGAGAAAAGTCCATTTAAAGATGATCACCCAAAAAGTAAGCCTGTGGCCCATCGCCATTTTAAAAAAATGATGCCTGCCCTCCATTCCAAAATAGAGCAATTTTAGGGCCCAATTTCATCTGAATTTCACAGATATACGAGCTCGCACTCTTGTGCACGGCTTCCACCCATCGTTTTTACAAACCGTCAAGTTCATGGTCCACAAAATGCTCTAAAAGTAAAAGCAAAGAATTTGAGGGCATACCAATCGTGATTTGGCCGGCGTAGGCAATTCTGGGCCTATTTACAGGTCTGCACCTTTACCCAGATGCCATCATTCCCACTCACACAGTATCCTATTCATCTATCTCCAAACGTCCAATCTTGTTTTTCACCCATCTCTCTCGGGACTATTCTTCTCCATCTTCCTTCCCACTAAGACCCCACCGTTACTTCCCTAATCCTCCTTACTAGATCCCCCCACTGAGTATCCTTGTACAATCAGACCAGCGTCAGGGCTTAAGTATTAAGGCTTCATCCCTTATTGTGCTCTATTCAGCAAGAGATAAAGCTTACAGACAATTCCTTGCTGCACATCCCTAGTGGTGTTAATGGTGGAACTCAGCAGCTGCTGCAATCATAATCCTAGTAGTCCATTCTTAGGATATTATTCCAAATTGCTTCGGGTTTGATCACCTATTACTTCTCATTTTTGCTCTTCAGCGAAGCTTTGTAAGAGCTTACAATCAGCAGGGTTTATAGACAAGCTCCCAATTTATTTTAATGGTTAGGTACATATAAAAGAACAAGAAAAAATTGTCTCAATTTAGTCTGTTAGCGATAAGCCCACACACATACATTGGCTTGGACTGGCAGTGTGAAACCTTCTACCTAGAAAACAAAAACCGATTTACATGTACATATTTGTTTAATTGTTAACCTTTTTCCTAGTTGTTAACCTATTCCCTAAATTCCTACAAAGACTACCAGTGTAGGGTACACTCATACACATACAACTCCACATCTTCCACGTTACTGTGCACTAATATATTAACATCTCCTTTTCACAATGAAACTTGGGTCGTCTGAGGTTCCCTTGTCAAGCTAAACTTGTACCGAATATGTAACTTACCTTGTGAGTTCATCCAACGACCATTGATGTGGCTGGTAATAGCTGGAAGTCAAATTGAATTCGTCTAGATTCGCTCAGAGACACGCTTTTGAGGCATGCTATGATGAAGAATACCTAGAAACACAAACAACAGAAATCTCCATTTGAATTGATGGTACCATGTTAATTTTTTGAAAGAATATCGTCATACCACATACTGATATAAAGGCATGTGTGTATGTATCTTGTGTGTCATGCCAAAAACAAAATCTCAATTTGTATGTCACTATGTGTAATGCACAGGATGTGAGACTGACAATACATGTACATGAAAATGGTTAAATACTGGTAAACACATCTACATGTACCGGTAGTTTAAAGGAAGGGACCTTTATTGTCACCAAAGAAATCTGTCGTCATCTTGTCTAGATGATTAATAAAAGGTAATACTGGTACATGGGTACAGGTGTTTGTGCATGGGCAACGGAAAGTGCACCGCGTACAAATTGGCAAACACAAACGGTTAAAATGTAGACCTAAAGAAGATTCAAATTATTGAAAGCCATAAAATTCCAAAATGGTCCACTTTCGTGCTATAATTAAAGCAGGAGTATTTCTACTTTTCAACTCGTATTTCAAACTGAAGAGTCAGCCACCAGGGGCAATCATGTTCTCCAACCAACCAACTACATGCTGCACTAAAAGAAGTTCAGGCTGTTTACAGTTTCTACCACGTATCTCAGTTCACATTGTCAACCATTAGGACCCTGAATGAACCAACTACGTGTTTGTCTCTCACCTACTGTCACATCTACTCAGTGTGCACCAGTTACTGGCACCATTGCAACTACCAAGCATTGTTCCACACTGGAAAGCTGAACAGGGACAGAAGAATTGTCCCATAGTGTGCCTCCACAGTCCGGCAATTGGAACATTCCTTTGGGCTAGAGCTGGGGTATTGTTGGAAGGATTGTCCAACTATTATAGGGACAGGACAATGGAGAGGGGCTATAGATGTATACTGAGTAAAGATTGGATTGGGAGGGGGGTTGGGGTGGAAGGAAGGAGTATAGATGGGGGCCAGGTCTCAGGTGCAAACTGTAAACAAGACAGCTTGAGGGATTAGAATAGGTTTGTGTGTCTTCACAGTGGACCGAGATCTCATCATTGACAAGATAACACCAAACGATGGACAATGTGCATGGCAAATAAGATGCATTACAAGTGAAAACATGGAGAGTTTGTTTGCTGTAACTTGTAGCGCTAATGGGAAAAGAGATTTATAATGTAGGAATCTTGTTTACGGATGAAAAGTTCTGTGGAAATTAGATTATTTAGTCCTTCAAGTATGCAATCAAAGATTGTTGAAGTACATGTAGCTTGATATTTCTTTTAACAAACACTCACTTGAGAGTTGTAAAACAATTTGAAGACATGTTTATTTGATCCAAATAGTCCACACTCTCCAAATTTAGAGAATATCCCAAAGGGAAGGGGGTAGGAGTGTCAAGTTTACCTGTCCCCAAATCATCATCCCTAATTATCTTCCTTCGGTGCCCTGCTGAATCCAAACAGAATCCTCTACGACCTTCAATCTTTACATATGATCTTTATTTTGTGATGATAAAGGAAAACAGAAGAACTGATACTTTACATCTTTATCAAGCATCATTCTGAGATACTACTTCAGCGAAAGGATAAGTCACATACCAGTAAGAGTTGAAGAGTTAAATGTAGTCAGTTTAGTGAGTAACCAGCATAAAGCTGTGTGTCTCATCATGTTTTTCTCGCATGTTTGATGACACAAATTTCAACTAACATTCCAAGCTTCAATGACACTACAATGTGATGCTGTAGGCTAATTATTGGCTGCTTCATACTCCAGTGCAAAAGCAAATGCAAAAGCAATTTGCGACGTCATTGCAAGTACTGGCAAAAATTCAACACATTTTTCAAACTCTGGTGAATTTCACAGCGAATGTTTCGTGACATGCAATTTACTTCCAATTCACATTCAAGTAAAGTATAAACAAGCCTACAGACCAGCTCATATTTAAGTTCATGACTTTTCAGTACTTTCATTGTAAGTACTACATGTACATTGTAAGTACTTGATTTTCATTGCACTTCTGCAAATAGTAATGTACTATAATAAGCCACTCTACTTACACCACCGATCAGCTCCTGCCTAACAAATTTCTTGTCAATCCACTATCTCCATAAAGAGTTCCACTTTGTTTCCAAAAGTTGTCAATAATGAGGATTCACAGAATGGTAAGAGTAAATATCCAATAAGCATCCAGCACATGAACGATAGATCTGATCCAGGCAACCTTCACAGCACTACTGAAGCCTGCTACTGAATCCTACCACTGCTCATGTCAGAGTTATAATCACGTCTCTTCATCTCACGCCTGATGCGTTTAGATCCTACACTAATCCTAAGACCAGGTCTTATCCTGCTATTTGAATAGACAGTCAGATTCTTTGAGGATTCCTTGAGTTTGTCTCAGCGGTGGTTGGATGAGGATTGTCGCTTCATTCCCCAATCATGTGTTATTTGTTCTGTGCTGTCCAGTCCATGACAATAGGGGAATCCCATTCACAATAGCAGCTCTGACAAGGTCTTATTGGGCTCCCTATCAATTACATTATGGGACTGTGGACAGCTTTAAGGCTGAGTGCAAAAACTTGGGCAACAAATTGTTTATCGATTAATCAAGAATTCCTGAAATGGCCCCAGTAAGGAAACAAGGTACAGGAGCAAGCTGAACTTGATATGAATTCCTTGAATCAAAAAGATAAAATACTTCTGGAAAATAACCAAGAAGGGAAAACACCCAAAATTACCAGTGACAAGTTCTTTAATCAATTTTTGTCATCGGAAGTCCTCAATTTATGATTTTGGATGAGCATACATAATTTTCATAAATGATATTTGAATCAGTAACTTGTACCATGCAAGCCAAGTTGTTGACAAAATCTGGTGAAAGTCAATAAAAAAAATAAGATTTCAACTCTAGCATGAAGGAATTCAAACAATTAACAGACACATGTGCAGTAATGGTAACAACTTGTGTAACATTTGGTCAATTCAACATAATTGACATTTCAAACAATTTCAGGCATCTACTTTGAGACAGATCAGGCACTTTGTTCTGTTTCTGATCACAGTGAAAGGCAACTTGAATCAGACTGTTATTATCAATTCATTAATTGATAGAAGCCACACCTTCACCCAGCGAGCCCACATCCTTCTCCCCCACTGCTGAAGGAACAAGACAACTTTCTTGAAAGACTCCACCGAGAGCTGCGTTCATCCCGGCTTGCTCTCTATTCACTTCTTCTCTTTTCTTCCTTAAGGCAATTGGGTCTGGATAATAGGGACGAAACAGTTTCAAAACTCTGGCATCCTGAGCAGTGGGGTTCTGAAGAAAAAAAAGACATTGGTTTGTCTTTTTTCCCTCTTTCTTCATTGATTCTTTTCTTGTCTTGCTTTTGGACCACTAATTCCTTGTGATGGCTGGCAATTCAGGGATGGGTCGGTGGATTCTTCGAGAAGGGGTGCTAGAGTGGTAAGGGAGGGTTAGTAGGAGAAAAACAACCCAAAAGAGCAAAACGGTTCTTTTTTAAATTGACACTTCTAAAACACAATCACTTGATGTCCAGAACTATCAACAATGTGATAGCACCCAAGTCGGTATGACGAATGAATACATTCTTATCACATGTAGAAAGCAAAGACTCAACAATATTTGCATGTATCTTTTCGGATGCAAGGAGAACATGATTTTTATACAAATCTCAATTGTGGAAACTCAAATTTTGGAAAGTAAAAAAAATAGTAAATAACTGTAAAACCTACCTAAAGTGATTCCTTTTTTAGATTGATAGTTTTAATTTGAGAAATACTTTTTCCCCCAAGTCCTCGAAACAATTTTCTTCATAGTATTTTCTCACTTTTTCCACGTGCCAAACAGTAGTTACAAAGTTCGGTCAAATGAAGATAAAATGTTTCAAAAAGCTTGCAGTAAATTTAACAAGGACCCCTGATGCTAACTAAACCTTTCAACAATAAAACTTCTCCAGAATAGTTAATCCTTCCTTTCTGACAACATGTGTGTCACTAATCCTGTACAACCCAAGAACGCTTCCCCTTCTTTCCTAATTCTATTGAAATAACCACTGCTGCATGCATACTTAAGGCACACAAAAGAGCGCTTAAGTCGAACTAAAAGGAACTAAAACAATCTTAAGACGCTTGCAGTTTCTTAATCCCTAGTAACAAAGACTTTTTACATGCCAGCACTTTAGACAGAAGGTTAGCCAATGGAAGACATGCACAGGGATGATGGGATTAGGTTACCATGGCAACCGGGCAGAGACTTTTCAATTCTGTGGTTTTGTTCAGACAATCAAGTTCTTAAGTAGACTTTGTTAAACACTGATCCATAATCCTCTTTGAGGGAAAAAAGTTCATTGATTTCAACTGGATGGAAGTTGTGATGATAGAATTTTTTGTAAGCTTGTCATTTTATAGGGAATGTGTAGATTAGTTTGTAATAGAAGTAAGAGTTAGTGGGATTAAGTTAAAATACTCTACTTTAAAAAAAAATGTACATCATGTTTTTGTAAAGTATTTGAAATAGTGATGTAAATATTTCTGGTACGTTCATGTAATGCTGAAATTATCAGAGATTAAAATGTCACTTTGCTGAATACATTGATCTTTAAAGGAAATTGTCTTAATTCACCCAATCAAATATTTATAAGGGCGAGAAAGTAACAAAATGAAAAGAGAAAGATTTTCCTTTTAAACGTAATCTTGTGAAGGTGAGTTTTCAAGACTGTTTGAATGCATTACCAAACAGATAATTTTCAGTAGTTTGCAACAGGCATCTCAGCTACAAAACCCAACCTGCCTACCTATCACTAACCAGTGGGTGTAAACCTACATGAATTTTTAATGAAACCAAATCAAGTAGGCATTCCTTCCTTTTCAATTTTTCATCAAAAGGCGCCAACCACAATACGTGTATTGATTATGTCTTAAATGTGATCATCTGTCTACCATGCTGGCTATTTACAAGATCTTATTCAGTAACATAGGATGAAGTCTAGGTGTTACACTTGGATCCAAGGAACATTTTGGATTAGTCACCGAGGGCGGAAGTTTCGCAGAAAGAAAATCGAATCTGAGAATTTCATGCCGGTCCAAGAAGGCAAAATAACAAAGTGTAACAGAGAAGTTAATTGGTTTTATTGAATATAGACTTAGTGTCTGTGGGCCGGGTGGGTTCATGATAAGGGGGTTGGTGCTGGTAGTAATAGACAGAGGTCATTAAGGAGTAGGTCTTGTTTGCATAATTGAACGCTGGTTACAATGGCCACAAATGGGTGGTCAATTTGCCTCTCATTCAGAGACTATGCCGTGTTTTCTTTACTCTGAGAATGGGTTCCATAGAAGCCTACAAAGCACAGGCAGTGTTCAATACCGACATGGAGCCTGGTCTGCATATATGCTGCTGGGAAGTTCCTGTTGCAGATAACTTATTTAAAACTGACTTTTTTCACCCTGGGAAACTGAAGTATTTATGAATGAAGTGAATTAGGTATTAGATATCACATTGGTTGTGACAAAGTTTTATAAAATAAGACCTGTTTATAAATCTTAACATGTATCACCCGCTACATGGACATCTTTTCTTGTCTAAATTCTTTAATGGAGAAAAATGAAAAAAATTGAATTTCCAGTTTTCCATAATTTCGAAGAACTATAATATTCAGATAAACAAGAGTCATGTTCTGCTTTTCTTACAGAATACAATTGTTGAAGCTTAAGTTTCATGTTTTGAGAAATGGGTTTTGAGCAAATAGAGTTTTAAGGTTTCTGCTTTCCAATTTTAAAACCTACATATTTAATGCTCATTCTCTTTAAAAAAAATTATTTTATTAATTCCAGTATTCAACCTCCTTTTAGCCTTTGTCCTCTGTTGATCATTTAGTGAGTTTGTGAGAAGATACAACTTCCTATCTCTGATCCAAGCCCACTGGTAGCTATCCTACTGCTATATGCTAATATGTATTAATCTGCTTCCCCATAAACCCTTAACACCCATCGTCCTACTGCACTAAGACCACAGATAAAACCCACTTCCATTACTCTTTGTCAACCATTGCTCTTTTTAACACCTATACCATCCTGTCTAAAATCCCTCTAATCTTTCCATTCATACAGTCCTAACACTCCACTGTCCTAGTCCTTCCATTGATTCAAGTAATCTCTCAATTTGTTGTCAGCTTTGTTCCTGTTTTCCACCCTTTTGTAACCTATCAGCGGAGTGTTAAGTGAGGAGATGGCACAAACTTTAACATCCATTTGTCAAACTGTACAATAAGCCAGTGTTTGTCAATCACTTCTTACTTCGTTTCTGTTCCTACATTTCATCTAAGATATAAACACAGTTTACAATCTAGAAATCTTCATTTGCTTCATGTCTACATGTACATACATCTTTTCATACTTCTGACACCAAGTCTTCTTCCAAAATTTCCAACAAACTTAATTTTGGCAGAAGTAATTCGGTTCATTTCACAGAAGCTACATAAACATGTACAATGTACAGTCGAGTCTCGTTAATACAAACTCGTTCGGACCTAGCCAAATTGTTTGTTATAACCAGAATTTTGTATTAACAGAGTTTGTACTAATGAGAGTCAACTGTACATAAATCGTAACTGCCAAGCACAGATCACTCTCAAATGACGTCACTGCCTACAGATTGCCACGTGCATCCGCATTTTGGGAGTAGCCCTGCCACGCATCGGCTGTACTGTGTTTCGAAGAAAGTACGAGCAACGTGTGCGCATGTTTTTAGAACATTTTGCACACTGCGCGTACAGGCACCTGATGGCATTGAATACGCATTTGTAATTTCCATACGAAGATGGCTGTCTATGAGAGCATCTGTTCAAAACAACCACCACTTCAGAGTCTCAGAACTGTTCTTCTTCTCGTACAAAATTATCTTTGTGTTTTTACTGAGAAGTTCAAGATACAGTGGATATATGCAAAACATACCAAGAAATACTTGAGCCAAAAACAATTTAGTTTCATTTCAGTGAACCTACATAAAATGTATCTGTAGGCCTTTGGTATTCCCAGAGGAGACATTTTAACCCACATGACCTCTGTCAATTATCAGGTCCATCAAGCATGAAATGTCTTTGATCAATTCAAAAACAACCTGGAAACCATGTCCACAGAAACCCACATCTTGGCTTGAGCTACAGGGGAGGTCTGTCCCAATTCTGAAATCTTTGAGTCAACAAGAAAATCAGACAAAATCTTGGTCCTTTGAAAACTGAAGTAGAGGATATATCGGCTTTATACTCATCCTGACAAAACTAGGATTGGCCTTGCTGAGGGCTTATAGGACTATGGATGGGTGGGGATGAGATGAAGTCTCTGCGAGAAGACATCTTTTCTTCAAGAGACAACTGGATAGTGCTTTATGATTTCTAAAATGAACTAACTCCAATGCAAGACGTAATGGATGATGATACGATGTACGCAGAGATCTTAAAAGCAAACAATAAAACATTTGAGAGATTTGTCCTTTCAATTTAGGTCTAGCAAATTGTTTGGAGTGTTTGTTGAGAGCTTATCGGCTGTTTGTCTGAGGATCGTTCATTGTTGTGAGACAGTTGGCTATTCTTGGTCTTGCTTCCTGTCCAGAGACATGGTTTACAATGCTGTCCAAATGACTGATCCTGATAAATGTGCCTATTGGGGCTACACTTTCATCAGAGCAGCCAGAGTAATTAACTTGAAATGAAAAGCTTTGTTTTCAAAGTGAGACAATGCATTAAATGGACGATCTCCACCATTTCCACTTTCCAGTTATTTATGCTATAATACACGTACATTTTGAATATTAATAGAGTTTTTTGTGGCTCAATACATGTACGTCTCAACTTGGCCATTTTTATAGTTTTGAGACTCAGAGCAACTCGGACATTTTATCTATTTCTGAATTCACAAATTTCTTACAACTACATGTACTAATAGTAATAGACAACCTCAAATGATCCGGAAACAAATTTTTCAGCCCGGTTCATACTTCATGCGAATACGAATGCGAAGCGAATTTGATGTCATGAAGCATTCGCTGCGAAATTCGCCCGAGTTGAAATATGTTTAACTTTTACGAATTTGCAGCGCGAATACTTGCCACGACGTCACAAATTCGCGTTCGCTTTCGCTTTCACGCCGAGTATGAACCGGGCTTTACACTTTTTATTTCTTTTAACTGACATTGTTCTCTGAGAAACCCTACTAGTTACTACAATCCATGACCAATAAAAATCAAACTCATACATGGAAAATTGTTTTCCTTCACAACCCCCAAACCCACAAAAACCAGCTAATTTTCAAGTTTCTAATTAAATTTTCCCCCGATGTGAAACCCAGCCTGTGCAGGAGGCTTAAGAGCGGTTTCACATGCATCCAGACCACTTCTGAGAAAAGCAACGGAACAACAAAATTGAAAATGACAAAACCGGCTTGTGCTTAAGAGTGTTTCTTTCTTGAACCGCTAGGCAAGTACAGTAACTTTTGAGGTCAGAGTCAAGATGAAGGTTCAGAGGGGGTAAGACAATCTGATGGGGTCAGCAGGCCGAAGGGGACAGGTCTGCTCTGATTGGCAGGCTGATAATTGGAATCTACCATTGGGTACGCAGGGGTGAAGTCTTGTGGTTAAATACTCAAATAGATTAGCTTTCTTTGTATGTGTAGGAGTTGATGATGTTGGGCATTGGAGGGAATTTTTTTTTTCAACCCAAACATGGCAATCAGAAAAGACATCTGGCCAATTTTAATTTTCAATTTCAACACTTACAGGTGTACATGTAGACACAGTCAATCTAAACAGGCCACTAAACACAATTATTTAACCCAAACTTTCCCAACTCCATCAAAATCCATCCCCCATTATTTGGGGGTAGGGGGGTGTAGGCAAGCCATGAGTACCAAGTCCATCAAAATCCAGATAGCTGTGGTGGGTTTGTGGTGGATTTCAGCGGATTTGGTCATGTTCTTCGTAAAACTCAGTAGGGAGTAGGGTTAATATTTGCTTCAAAGATAGTCAGATGGCTATTCAAGATGTGAGCTACAACATCATCAGTTGTCTGTTAGTAAATTTACACAACTGTTCCAATTAGTGTTTGAACCAACAAGGATGTTAAATCCAGCCATGAAATATGGGATTACCTTGGTAACGCTATTTCTTTTTCAGTGACTCACACCAGCACCCCGTGGGATATTTACCACATAATGTACCCGTACTTCAGCTCGGTTAAGTTGGCCAACCTATTACTGTTCTCAAGTATTTAAGTGGTACCAGCACACCAGGTACATGTACCGGTATGAGCAGCAACTCTGCTGTTATATTTTGGCCGGATGTAACCAAATCACCATGGAATACGTTTGGAATTGCGCAAGTCAGAGATCAAAATAAAGGGCACCGAAAGGAAAAACAAGGGACCCTGCAAAACAAACAGGACTCTTTAAGACAAAAGAGAAATGTCCTGGCATCACAGGCTAAGCACATGTGTTGACTCCATGGGTGACTGTTGCTAATGAAGTCCCATATTGGCATCAAGGACTAGGGAATGAAGGAGAGGGGCGGCAAGATGTAAAAGTGGGTACTGCTAGGGGGGTTAGAATGTACCCCTAGGGGGTTAGAGTGTACCCCTAGGGGGTTTGGATGTACCCCAAGGAGTAGCCTTGGGGACTTGTAACCTGCAGGGTTATAGAATGAAAGATGTTTTGGGACAGATTTGGGTTAAAAAGCTTAGTGAGTGCAAAAGTTGACGTCAGGTTTTGGCATAAATTTAAATGTATTTCTTCATTTATCACAATTAAAAACAATGTTACTGCAACAGTGCAAATAGTTACAAATTCAGAGTCGTACTTTGGGAACAATTTATGAAGAGATATTGAGAGCTTAGAGGAGACAAAATGTCAAAGTAAATTGGAATAAACATTTCTAAAAGAAAGCACTATTTAACTTTTAAGATAAATGTAAATCAAAATTGCAGGCAAACGCTGACAACAGATGACAGACCAACCGATGGCTAATAGTTACTGCTTGAATCAAGACTACAGTAAGAAATGGTCATTGGGTTGTGCTTGAATTAAGACCACACTCATTATTCCATGCAAAGAGAAAACACTCATCAATCATACAACATGCAATGCAACAAGTTCTCCCCACAAACAAACTGTTATTCATCCCCATTAGTTCTGCTTCACTGGTCCCAAGGACAATCTTCCAATGATATGGGCATGAATAGGCCTCCTTGGCTGGTAGTCCGTGAAGAAGCCATTTGGCATTTTTGCTCTTATTAGAACTGTACAAAGCAAATTGCTTAGCTGGTATGTGTGCCTTTCAAATCAAAATTGCTGCAACGAGTTTCATTGATTTGTTGCTGCAGATATTGACAGTTGTTGACAGGGGACAAGGTAAAATTGATGGAGAGTTTTTCAGTATGATTTTACTACATGTACGGGGTAGGTTGGCATTTGGGCTTATTGTTACTTGCTCTGGTGTAACTATACAACTATTAGTGGACACACGTACGTGTACATTGCATTCGTCTTCACTTGAAAGAATAAACACTAAAATAACACAAGGCAAGCCCAGTAAAGCTGGTCCAAGACCCCACAAAATTCTATTCAATTGATTCATCAGAAGACTTTCCATGCATCTGTGTGCACAATGGGCCAGATTTAGCCCATTTGTTGATGTTACTGGGTGATCCTATACAATAGCACTGCCCGGCCTGCTAGCGTCAGTGAGTCAGTGAAGTACAAAGAGTATGAACTCTGGGACCAGAAAATACAAATCAATCAATTATCTCAGTTTCTTGCAGGTGTCATACTGTTTCACCATAGGCAAACATTTCACATCATACCTGTTCATAATTTATTTATCCATCAACATGTCTCCAAACTGCAACACAAATTGTTTTTTTGGAACACGCAAGCCACTACACACAAACAACCCAACCTTAGCATGTTTTCCTGCCACCCAATAAATGAGACCACAGCCCAGCAAATTATGAGTGTTAACTCTTGAGAATGTGAATGTGAGAATAGTCTAACTATTGCCCTGGGGCTGTGCAGGTGAAGTGAATTATATTTGTTTGAGGTGAGAGTTTTTCTCATTCCTGCACCTGTCAAGGTGCATAGATTGCTTGAGATGACAGACCCCACTAACTATTTAATCTTTTGCTGAACCCAAGCAAGGGTCAGAATTGGAAGTAGAATCAGATTCATTGCGATGGAACAAAAATGCGACATTTCTGTTACAGTTTTCAGGAATCACAATTGTGGCAAAAAAATCTGAAAATTGGGCGTGTCAAAATCCAGTCTTTTAGGAAAAGTAAGAGGTGGCAAATTATTAGACTCTAATGACTAAAAATGTTAAGAAAGTTAGACAAATGTGTAGAAAATACAATATCCATTTCATAGCTGTTTATAAATAGCATACCATTCATTAGTTTTAAATAATTTGTACAATGCACAAAAGAAAACATTTTCCGGCAAAATCATGGAGCGCTGCTTTTGCTAACCAGAAGAAAAAAAAAGAAGGGGTAACCACCCAAAATTCCATATTTGATACATGCTACAATCGACTGGTACTCCGCTGAGTTGCTAAGCAATACTATTGTGCTTAGCGGATCCCTGAAACTGGACTGACAAGAGTATTGAATTGAGTAATTGGCAGATCACTGTTCATTGGATGTCCTCCAAAGCACAGCAAGTTGCAAAGCAGAAAACTGGACAACAAAGGAATGACTAACCACAGCACATAAAACTGGACATAAAATAGGAAATCAGACACTTAAAAAGATAATTCAAGGCCAGACAAAATGAGCAGAGGAATGTTATAAAAGTATGCACTGCTTGCTCTGCACATCTATCTACATGTACATCTACAAGGTACAGGCATGCAACTGGGAATTTAGAGAAAACGAGGAAATTGCAAACCACACAAGACTTTGTACAGTGTTTTTCAATTTGTAATGGCATTCATGAGAAGTAAAAAACGAGGAAATCAGTGGCTCCGAAGAAAAGTTGCAGGTCTGAAGGTATACTTGTAAAAGTACTTATACACTGTATAGACTAAACCAGCGAGCAAAATTGGAAGCCATGTTTGTGATGGAACTAGGCTAACGCGCCTCGGTGCCTAAGCACTTACATAACATGTACATGTACATGTAACGCTCTTTTGACAAAGGTTTACCAAAATGCACGCACGCCCTGACTTCAAAAGTGCTTGATACAGTTGCATGAGTGTATAGTTCCACCACAAAAATGACAGCTAGTTGTTTTTGCCAAGTTAGTCTATATATTTCAAGCAGACATACTTCTTTAATTAGCCTGTTTGATGCATGCAGGTTATCACAATAAAATATTTGTCAACTCAAAACTAAGTATGGGCTTCTCGCACAAACTACCGGTACAGACCCTGTTGTGACAACCGAAAGTGACAACTTTCAGTGCCTCACTTTCTTGACCTATCAGTGCCTCACTTTTCTATCACCTATTCAGTTTTACAAACCATCCCGGGGAAGTGTCAAAAACACTGAACAAATCAAGTTGGAACTT
The DNA here is from genome assembly GCF_015706575.1 of Patiria miniata. NCBI lineage: Eukaryota > Metazoa > Echinodermata > Asteroidea > Valvatida > Asterinidae > Patiria > Patiria miniata. Next base: position 26,249,902 of record NW_024037068.1, read on the forward strand.
TCACCCTTTAATTTGTATGCATGCAATGCAAGTGAATTTCTGGGGGGAAATATTTAAAGATCGAGCACAGAACCCATAGAAATTGAATTACAATTTCTATCGATTAACCAGAATGCACAATATCAAGAGAATTTTCAGGATTCCTACAAACTGTACTTCTGACCTCTTAAGCCCTGTACACTGGACTCTTTTGGTAAAGCTTACAGCGATGATGGGTACTTTTCCCATTGTAAGTCCAGTGCAGACAGCCTGAGACATTTTCCTCTAAGTTGGTTTCCTGAGTCCAGAACTACTGGCCAACTGCTGCCCAGGAAAACTGACCAGGTAACTTTTTCCTAAAATGATAAATCCAGTGCAGCAGTGCGAGTTGGTAAGCGGCTCAGGAAAGCGTACATCCGGCCCGAGCGCGAGGTCATGCTACACAGAGACACCTCGCATACGCTGCATTGTTTCATCACGGCGCTGGGCATAGGCCTGTGTGGTAAGTTTCCAGTGCGTTGTTCCTCTTTTGGTCGCAATCATGGCAGATATTATTATTGATAGTCGGAAGTTTGACTGGTGCTACCAGTGTATCATTCCCAGATGATAATGAAGGACGTCAATGTCGGGTCAATGTAGAAAGGTCACGCAAAGCGCCCTCATGAGTCATTATACTGACAGCTCGGTTACTTCTACCGTACCACGGTCTCGGTAAAAATGTTCCTATGTTGAAAGTCCAAGTGCGGACAGTGGTCACATTTGACTATTTTTTATTTCACCATCGTCTCGGTAAAACCTTCCCAAAAAAAGGTCCAGTGCAGACAAGGCTTTAGTACAAAAACTGGCAACAACAAGGAAAAACAACATCAAACAGAAAGATTGGCAGATTCCTATGCAAGTACCAATTAATACATTTACATTCCAAATTAAATCCTAGATTCAGAAAAAGGCATGGAAGGCATTTCAAACTGTTTTTAAAAAAGCCAAAAACAGACCTTCATTGCTCAAACATCATGCTGGGCTCACTTTTTAAGAAAACACAAAAAAAGGTCGGTGAGAAAAAGGCAGAAAAGTAGCCAGCTGCTGGGAAGTTTTGACACAATCAGACATCAAGGATATCAGGACAATCAAACACTCAGCAAGACTAAGGAGACTTAGTGCAGCAAGGACATGGTTTCAGCTACACAACAATTCCAAATATCTAGGAACACATCGGTAAAGAGACTCTACTAGACAATGAGAGGTGGATAGTAAATGATGTCTGTAACCAACACTGAATGAGGTGGATTAAAAGCTGTCAACCGTTCTTTAAAAAGATGTTATTTAGATAGTCAGAAGAGAGAATAATAAACAGCAATGACGGATTCAGTTTGATATGGTTAAAACACAAAAACTTCCCCTCAACTATAGACACAAAATCTCTCTCTTACTAAAAATATACAACTTTTAAAAAAACTTCAAGTCGTCAAAATCAGTTATGGAAAATTGTACTGAAAAGATTACAGCTCTTCTCTAAATTCCAAGACACTTAAATTGACTGACATGCGCTAAATTCTATAACGTTTTCCACAGCGATCAAAACAACTTTTTGCTGTCAAGAGAAAATTTTCAACTTCCAAAGTTTCCCAAGAATCAGTTTCATTCAACTGGAGTTGATTTACAACTGAAACTTCACTTGTAATTAAGTTAGTTTTTCAAAGTCAATGGTTTTACTTGTTCTTAGTTTCTGATCCACGGACAGTTCCATTATTCCATCAATTATCAATTCTCAAGCCCAAGCATTCTTAAGTTCTTGCAAGATTGATTTATTATCACCTTGAACCAATAATTTTCCAATTACTTCACCTTTCTAAGTTCTCACAAGTATATGTATGACTCATACGTAAGTGGAAGACTTTGTGCTACAACCTACATGTAGATGTTCAATAGAGGTGCTGACAAAAAGAAAATTGTTAGTTGTTTGGAAATATTAGTTAAACACTATTTCGTAAACAAACATTGAATCATTGTAGTTCTTTGACAATTCTTCAACAGATTAAATGATCTTTACCTTTCCACAACAAATGAACTTACAAACAACTTCCGAAAGTCTGATTTTGCGCGCTGTCCTAATTTACTCAATTTCCTAGAAAAAGTTGTAACATCATTAAGCCCACAAACTGGCGACAGATGCCAAATAAATGTGCTCTGTTCCCTTCACATGGTAACTTTCTATGGTATCTTAAATACCTTCTTAAGCACAAGAAAAAGCTTGATCCGTGTTCATGGTTTCTCTTAAATAGTAAATTGCCAAATGCCTCTCAAAAGGAAAAGGTTTTGGAAGCGGAGATGGCAGACTAGTGGAATGTAATTGATACCTTAACAAGGACATCGTGTCATTGTTGACTTGGTTTGTGGGGAAAACAACAAAAGTGAGCGGTCCGACTCTGGATGATGAGTGAGAAGCCAAGGAAGAAAATTGAATAAAGATGGCTTCAAGTCAACAAATCAAGAGATTGCTTCCTTTGGCTTTCAATAGAGAAAGAAAATGGATCAGTATTCCACTTCTTTTTTTGCCCAAAGTTTTTAGATACTTTTTTTTCTTAATTTGAAAGGGGGGTTTGAGGAAAAATAACTCATTGTGAATTGAGGTCTTCTATTGGTGACAAAATTGGTGGACTAAGCTTTAAAAACCAAACTCTTGAAAAGTTGAATAAAGACTCATAAACAAACCAGTTTAGACTCAAGACTCCGACTCATGCAAAGTGACTGAACCACTCGACTTCAACCACATACATGTAACTCATGACTTAGGCCCACAAATAAAATAGTTCTACTTCCGATTACATACCTTTCAGAAATAGAGTCGGTAGGTCGGAATTTTTTTTTTTTGCCAATTTTTTGCCAATCATACATGTATGTGAATTTCAGCCTGGAGTAAGTCCATTGCACAACGAAAGCTATACAAAAAATGGCCACAAAAAAGTGATTAAAGCTTACCTTAATTATTGTTAAAGTATTTACGGTCGATACTTCTTAAAAATAATGGAAAAGTCAGGTCGTGCACACCATATGCACAATGCTAGTCAAGACGGGAAACTGGCCAATACTGTCCGTACATCGCGCAGTAAAAGCCTGCATTATGCACTGTGTGTGGCGAGCGACAAACCTCGTTTTACGGTAGGAAATTTCGGGGAAACACGCTGCTTCATATCACTCCAAATACGAGTAGTACAACCTCGAAATAAATACATACAGAGACAAGAGAGATCAAGTTCTGTGAATCAACTTGCAAAAATGTTCTTTCTCAATTGGTGTTTTTTTTGGCATTTTTACCATGTTTAATCTGACCGTAATCCGATGGCCATTCATGCATAGACTGGTTACCGCATTTCCATCATGCCTTCTTTGGCCCTTGTGTGGTGCGGCGGGAACCAGTCATCGCTGCATTGAGCTTATGCACGTGTTTTGATATTGTCGCCGCGACATCGAATTGCCAACTAGTTATCGCGAAGTGAACTTGGTAAAACATGTAACAACGGAGGTTTCTTCTCCAAAACTTGCGAATGTAAGTACGCAAACAAATTAATAAAAGCATTTTTGACGCAAAATTGTTGTTGAGATGTGTTTTGTGATGACAGAAAAGACAGTAAGTTTTTTTTTCACATTTATTTATTTATTTATTAATTCTTTTTTTGGACTTGCCTCGATAAATTTTTTAGGGTCACAGCCTAAAAATAAGGTCGGTTGGGTAACCGGAAGCAGAACTATTATTTTTTTTGGCCTTACAGGTATACCCAAACCAAGTGACTCAAGATTCCAACTCACAATCACTCACCTAAGAATTTAACTCACATCAACTGACTCAAGTCAAGACTCTGACTCACCAAGAATTTGATTTCTTTCAACTAACTCAAGACTGGAACTACACCCACAGAATATGTGTAACTCAAGGACTCTATAACTCCAGCCATACATAAGAGTTCAAAAGCATGACTTGGGACTAAGACTCAAAGCTACTCAAAAATAACATGAGGTACTAACAGCATACAGATGGACCAAAGAGGTACGTAGTCACACCTATAGTGATTCTGAGTCTCCAAGGTTAAGTCATTCATGCTGGTCTCACGGGATGTCCCTGATGAGTAGAAGGGAAAACAGTGGGAATCCCGAGGGATTGGGATGGGAAAATATTGGCCCAGGATTCCATTCATGTCCAACATGGTCATCAGGACAGGATAATATTGGCCCAAGCTTTGCATTGACGTCTACTACTGCATGTATGGTGAAAGAATGGGTGAGATGATATAAAATGGCTGAGAGGAACATGGGTAATGATTCCTGTGCAGGCTGATGTTATTTACTCTTGGGTTAAATTAAGGTAGCTGAGGTTGCTTAGAAGCAGGTGTGGTACTACTAGGGATCTGGGGAGAATACAGTGTTGGTGTGTCAAAGACATTTCCTAAGAATGCTGATCAAATGTCGCCAGTAGTTAGTCAAAAACTCAAAATGATCCTTCACTTCTGAGACTCGGGTTTGTCAATAATAGAAACCACCCTTTCTATTTCTGAGCTCCTCCCCCAGATTGGAAGTAGCCTGTGTTCTTGGTCTTTAGTATAGGAATGTGACAGACATTTCCTGAGGATGCTGAGTGACTGATCAATGCAAAATTTTCCGAATACGAGTCCCAATTTCAAATGTTTCTGATAAATGGGTTCTCAGGCCTCACTTTAATACTATAATAGAAACCATCCCTAATTTTTTTTTTTTTTTTACTGTTAACTGCCCCTAAAAATGTGACAGACAGCCCCCACCCATTGATTAGATACTATTATATAAAAATTAACGGAGAAAATCCTGAAAGACGCAAGGAATTGGTAGGCTTATTGAATAATATAAAAGTCATGGATACGCTAAATGCAGCAACTACATTGTACACATGTTGTCCCATGCTTGAGAAAACTACCAAGATAACTTTACTGCCATGTGCATGCGAAAACATACAATTGAGAGTTGTGGCACTAAACAAAGCATGATAACATGAGATATAAATAAACAACATGCCAGTCTTGCACTACCGGTAGTTCTGTGCCACATGCAAAATGTGCACGCTCTATACACACATGTACATGTACATGTATTAAAAGCATTAGAATACATGTCAACATCATGTACATGTAATGTACATGTACATGTACATGCATGGTCTGTACTGTACACATACGACCCATGCACAGCCAGAATTTACTTGCTACAGCAGGTACATGGTACTGTCACCAAGGCTCATCACAACCACACCAACCAATCCACATAGTTACTAACCCCTACATTGTTTGTAAACATCCAAACTCACCTAACATGTCTTGAGATAAATCCTGCAGTAAAGTCACAGTTACAGTCCGTAAACACCTACCTGGTACTGATCTACAATCAGACTAATAACCCTAGAAGTCTAGGCCGACTTGGCCATTCCTACGCATGTCTAGTGGGCAGGCATGCAGACTTTACAGTACAGCAGCCAAGTTTCTGGCAGTAACTCAATAATGGCTGAGGGACTTATGTACAGTTACAAGCCTAATTCACAAGGCCAGGCTAGGCCAGTCCCCAGCTGTTCAGTGTGCTGGAGTTGACATACTGGAGGTGATCTACCACTGTGTGGCTCAGGCTATGGAGTATTCAGTAAGGGCCTTTGGTATGAACTCTGGAAATAAGCTGCTAACTGGCCTTCTGAAGTTATCCTAGACAATGCCTTGGGGAAATTGGTGTTGATAAGTTGTTTTAGACTAGAGTTTATAAACTTGAACTTATGTTGTCTTTGTGAGACATCTGTGGTAATTGGCAAAAAAACAAACCTGCAATGGTGGAGATACCAGTACCGACTACCGGGTAGTTCTCATGTTGCAGACATCCATGTGTGATGATAGTACAGGTATAATACCAATACCAATACCATGCCATGTACATGTATGCTCTATAAAGTACATGTATATGAACAGAACTTGAACTGTTGTTCAAGTACCTGGTTGTAAAATTACAATTTAAGAACTGAATGATGTTGTACACAACTTAGATTGTCCATGTTCTTATCAGTCTGAAGATTTCTCATAACACTGTGAGATTGTATGGGAGGAAATGCTTGAAAAGATCATTTACATTTCTGTCTAATGAGACCTCTCTGTACTACACAAAGCAAACATGGAAAGTTGTTGGTTGTTTTTGTGATTTTCTTTTCACATCCAGAAATTGGAAATTGATGTTACTGGACAAGACTGAATAAATTTGACTTCAACTTCGCAAGCAAACTGCAAAATACTTGACTATTTGAATTATGGAGCCAATAAACTTGCTCACGCAGCATCTGAACCCAAGATGTTCTTTATCAAACCATCTCTTTCCAACTTCCAAGAAAGACAAATCTGTCTTTGAATCAGAAAACCTCTTTGGGGGTTTGGGAAATAAGCCAGCTCTTGACAAAACAAATCTCACAGTGCAGACATTGTAGACTAAGATCCTAGAAGTGACTTTGACTTTGAGAGAGAAAGAGAGAGAATGGATACACTGGATACTTACACTGTTCCTTGGGGTCTGTCTGTCTTGCCTTGCCTTGCCTCTATCAATCTAAGAAGGTATGAAGATGATGCGTTGCAGACTCTTACACTTACAGGTCACTTCAGTTCACTGACACCACATCAAGAACGCAATACTTTCAGAAGACTGTTTTTCCTCTCCAAATGATTCTGAATTTTATTTCTTGACTCTGGAGCAATCCTAAATGATTCTACAGAGATGCTGTAAGTCCACTGTGGAAGACAAGTTCAACAACGGTCTTGACCTTGAGTTGAAAGGATGTCTTTAGTTTTCAAGGTTCAATGTACACATATACATGTAACACCTTTGATCTCTGCTGCTAGTACCGGTATTATGAAGCAAATCAAAATGTCCACGGTACAGTAAGAGGGAAACTTCAATGTTCAGTGATTTCAGTGAATGAGATTCAAGTCAAATCTAGACTAGTACTGGTGTTCAGTAGTCTCTTGTCCAGCACCAGATATTTCTGAAGTTCACTACTGCTTGAAGATAAAGATGGAATGAACTGATGACTACATTGCAATCCACAGTGTTGAAGATGATAACAACTTAGTGACCAGCTAGAGCACGATATCTTCAATTGTTACAACATCTTGCCCAAAATCAAGCTCAACTTATTCGTTTTCTTTTGCAAAGTTTGCAAAACAGGCTGCTGCCAAATTCTTCCAATCGCAGATAAAAGTTTCTTCACAGCAGCAAAATCACATTTAAGAAGTTCTCATTCAGAAAATTTGATCAGATCCAGTAACAGTCAAATTACATGTAGGTGCAGAAGTAAAACGTTAAATACATCTGCGCAACAATGTGTCCAGAGCAATTACTCAGTGAGCAAAAAGCTCAGTCGGGAAGTCAATCCTGTCCATTCACAGCAGAACCTGGATCCTAAAATCTTAATTTCTAAAACAAGCTCCTCCCATTGCCACACCTGCTGAACATTAGCAGAAAACTGCAGGCCTGCTGTCCTTATCAAGGTCAAGACTTTACAAAGCCTAGAACACCAAACCAGCACACTGAAAGCAGTGATCAGGCTTCAAGATTCTGCCTTCTCAGAGTTTTTTTTCTGCAAGCTGAGCTGGTGACTAACTTGTCATTGGTTCATAGTGTGGAGCTATCACATCATCATCTGTCACTCACTTGGTTTGTTGAATACCTGGAGAAGTTGACACCACACATCTATTGGCCCTTGCCTCAGCTAAACAAACATTGAGTGATAGTGATAACTCATTGGTAAAACTGAATGGCACTTTACACACATGTACCGGTACCATAGAGTATACACCAATGATGTCTAATAATGCAACTTGTACACAGCTGTATGCCAACGCTCAGTCAGTGTCAACTCACCCAACCTCCTCCCCTCACCTCAACCCCTGTGGTAGTAAGCATCCCATTGGCTGCAAGGCTAACTGTCTAGCCCAGCCAGCCAATCAGCAGCCTTGCTATAGACACCTTAGACTGCCCCCTGAGGGGTTGGCCTAATCTAATGCCTGTAACATATGTATCTAATTTGTGGCATGGAGCCAGTTTCAACAGCATTGCATATTTTGTTCCTTCCTGAGCATGCTGGAATTGAGACTAGTTACTGATAGTAGGTGAGAACAGAGATGAGACTGGAGAATGAAACTAGCTTATTGTTATGAGATATAAAAACATGACACGTTTAATTGGTCTGTTTAAGTGATGAGATTTTTGTTATCTAAAGGTTCAAAAATATTAACCTACATGTACATGTACATGTATGTATGTACGTGACATTAGGAATAAAGTTAGCTGTCTTTAGTTTTGAAATGTTGGCTACCATGAGTCATTCTTCAAAATATGACAAGTCCCACGTCAGAATCCAACTTGTGAAGAGACTCTTAAATGATGGAATAGTTAGTTTTATTGCCATCCCCAGCATTACCACAGTCAACCCAGAATGCTGACCTCAAAAATTCACATGGAAACAATCAACAACCTTCAGGAAAAAAATATCAGCATAAATTTTTATGTTAATTTTCTGAGTAGGCTGGGTTTCCATTCCACAACTCCTGAGGGTTTTGACCTAATTCTTGCCGTTAATTCCCAAATGTCATGGCTTATGAGGACCTGACATAGTGCAATCACACAGGGATGGGGGACCAGGAATCTTGCCTTGGCAAGGATGTTATTAAGGACATGAGGTACAATTAGAGTTTCTCATCTTAAAGAGATGTTCTATACAAGTTGGTGAAGAAATGTAAACGTGTTGACACTATTGCTGGCCAAAGTAAGGCATGATATTTGCAATGATACAAAAAATACATGTGACTACGGCTAACCCCCACAAAAAAATTTCCTTTAACCAAAACTCCATCGGCCATACTACTAGGAGACAGGAAGAGTTTAGGCCTATGTCAGAGCTATCAGGCAAAAACACAAGGTATCATCAACCAAATGATCTCACCATATCATTGGTCACACCATGAAGTAAACTAACATATTGTGGATAGTTGCTGCACCACAAAGTGACATATCATGTGCACAAAGTCCATAGACAATCCGTCACTTCACAGTGTGACAAAATGTATTCATCAAGTAATGATGCACCCAACGATATGAAAGTGCGGTTTTCTGACTGCCAGTGTTTGCTCACACACTACACAGGAACAGTTAACTCACCAAAAAAAGTACATCACAGAATTTTTGACTGCCACATACAGTATGTAAAACCAATTACTGTATGCCAATAGAGGGCAGCATTTGCCCCACAAACTACATCCCCAAAGAGTCAAGCCACATCATACAGTCTCCTCTCATATAACCTGTCTATAAATGCCAACATGAAATGGAAACAAAATAAAAAACTAATAAAGACAAAGTGGAATGGGCCGACAAAGTATTGCAAACATGCAACCTGAATAAAACTCACATCACAGGTATTTATTTGTTTGTTATTTACCCCTCCACACCTGTGTTCACAGGCCAATGTCCTAGGTCTCCATGTCCTATCTTTCAACTGACGCCGCCGTCACTATTTTTTTCCTTTTATTAGTCACTAGAGATTTCATCCAGTCCTCCAAACGATTGCCAAGTTCAGCACTCTCGGTCATTTATCTTTCCCGTCCAGAGTGATTTATTTCCCATCCACTTCGCCAAGGGTAATTATTTCAAACTTTTCTTTCGGTCAGGGAGTAGCTTTTGCTTCTCTGGGTGCTTCAGAAGTTTGTTTTACTCAGTCTGGAAATGTCAAAGTTTTATCGATTTGTTTGCCGTCATTAATACCAAGTTGCCGGCTTTTTATGACTGTGCGCTGAATTCCTTTCAGTAAGGTCATTTTCATGGAGCTAGGCTTTTAGCTTTCTTAGTCTCTCTATCAAGTCAACAGACAGTCACACACGTGTGCTTAACAGTGACACACACTTGGGCTCAGGTTGAACTTTAACTTACATGAATTTCAAATTCTCATCCAACTGTATTGTACTTAAATTTCCGAAATTCCAGGCGAACTATTCACAACTTCTCCAAAATCTTTTTAGTGTTTAAATAAGAATATAAAGAGGTTGAAAAATGGTCAATTGAAAAAGGCAGATGTGTGCACAAGTAAAAGGAAGTTATCTCATGTTCAATGGGCATACGGTACATCACTTACTGATGTTTTAAGTACAACCTCCTGATGATGGGAAAAAATGTCTTAAGAAGTCGATTTTACACCCCATTCACAGATAAAATAAAGAAAGGATTTTGTTGAGTTTCTGGCAGCCAAAAGATAGAGAGATAAATCTGTGCATTGTCTGTACACTGACTGTCCAGTTTACTGTCGCTTCAAGTCTTTGCAATGAAGTTAGTCATCCGTGCTCCTGACTTACAATACTCTTTATCCCTTTGACAAGCGCGGGAGCAAGACTTTCTTAAGTGCAGGATCAGGGAGGTAAGTTTCTGGAGCATGCAGCAGTGTGGATCTTTCAGGGTTCCTTGTCCATGTTAATTATTTTTATATCACTGCCACTTACCTAAGGAATTAACGGTCTGGTGATTTTTTGCAATTCATGGTTGGGAAATGGTTAGGAGCTAGAGCTTAGATCATTTATATGGGAGGATATTTGAAGGAACTGGTCGACGTGAAGGATGGTGGGGGGGGGGGGGAAGAGAAATGAAGCAGAGGAGAACTGAGTTGAATGGCCGTACGGTGAACTAGGATTGTCATAAACTTTGAAGAAGACGTTTCATGACATGCTCTGACATCATAACAAAAAAAGAAAATTAAATTGCTTCTTGATTTCAGTCACAAATTCCAATGCTTTTCACATTATAAGCCAACCAAGACCACGCAGCAAATGAAATCATTCACAGCAAACTCCATTCGTTTGCACTACACTTTCTGGTTCTAAATGACGTCACACTTTGGTACTCTATAGTTAGCCATATAACATTGGTTCAGAATGCCACCTGTTAAGGAAAGCTACTGTATAGACCCTTTGCATTTGGCAGCCATCTTTGAGGTTCTTTGGTCATTTCAATTAAGTAGCAACGCACAAGAGGTCTACTCATGAATGCATCCATGTGAAACACACAAATGCACAGGTCCCAAAGATGGCTGCAATGCAAAGAAAGATTTGTATATGCACCTTTTTCATTAAAGATGTTTTATTCCCGACTTTCATCCCAACAATTGTATTCCTTTTCTAAATTGTTATTTTTGTGGAAATACAAAAGTTATTCACTTTTGAACGAGGCAACGACCTAAACAAAATGTGTTTAGCTACCGGTATGTTTAGTTATTGAATTATTACTTTACTATTTCTTATTATTGGCTGCCAGACAATAATTCTGTTCCCACCGGGTAGGCTGGTTCCCACCCATGGGCGTAGCTTACCCCCCCCCCCCCCCCCCCCCGGACAAGTAACAACTAAAAACAAAAAAAAGGAGGGGAAAAAAGGGGGGGGGGGAAGAGGCGCGAAATCATATTGTTGTTAATTTAATGGGTTGGGGGGGGGGGGCAAATGTCCCTGCCCACCCTCGAAAAAAATGACAAATCTGGAAAATGCTGGAAATTATAGGGATTTGGGAGAAAAAATGTGCTTTGCAAAAAAAATCCTGGCGACGCCCATGTTCCCGCCTCACAATCAGTATCAGTAATGTAAGAACCAGGAGCTACAGGTAGTCTGTTCACAAACGACGGTAACATTCATTTTGTTTCATAATCGGTGTGCCAATGGGTCAGTGATGAATTCAGAATTCATGTACAAGTACATTGGACCACCCACCTGCCAGATTCAATGTCCATGCACCCCTTACAGCTGAGAAGACACGACTACCTGATCTGTAAAGAGATGAGAGGAGAATACTGAGTACTGAGCATTTCCTGATTCCAGTTTCTCATTTGTGCTTTATGTGTTAGAGTCTTATCTAAAAATAGAGTCCATTAAAGTAAAAACATCTCAAGGAGAAAAAAAGAAAAATGTAGGCCTACATACATTGTACAGCAATACGAACTTCTGGGCAATTCTACTATAGGAGCTTTAGCAAGTGAGGTTTGCAATTTTGGATGTTTTTTGGAAATGCCTTATTTCACAAAGTTGGATTAAATTGGTAAACTGCAATTTGTGTTTCCATTAACAAAAATCATTACATTGTCCAACAAAGTGGAAATACTGTGAACCTGATGACAAAATACAAATGGAAAGACTAACCTCAGTTTTCAAGGCTAGACTACATTGAAGTTACTGTGTGGCATCAACACATTCACAACAAAAATACCTCCATGTCATAAGATTCATATGATTTCCAATAAAAAAAAAACATTGTCATATACTGTGTAATTTCTACTTCTTAACGGCAAAGTCTGCCCTCTCCTGACATTACACAACATCAGTGACTGGTGCTTGATGTATTGACAGATCATAGGCAATTACACCAAACACATATTTCACAGTTTATTTACAAAGTGGTCTAGAAGTCACAACACAGTGGTCACTATCAGATGATGGAAGGTCATCTAGGCAATGGTCCAGAGGGTCAGTGGAAAGTCATGTAGGCATATGCCCAGAGTGTCAGTGGGAAGTCATGTAGGCATTTGCCCAGAGGGTTGGTGGGAAGTCATGTAGGCATATGCCCAGAGGGTCAGTGGGAAGTCATGTACGCATATGCCCAGAGGTCCAGTGGGAATTCAAACCATTTCCAAGGTCTATGTTACTTTTTATGATACAGCTGAAAACCAGTTGTCAAAAACCCACTGAGTTACTTGTACAACCTGATACTGAAAAGAAGACTTACATGTACATCTTAAAAGCAAAATGTTGAAGATTAAAACAATGAAACCAGCTGGACCAAATTTGAGGCCAAAAGTTTTGGGAGCTGCTTTTTTGGCAGAACACGTCAATTGTTGTTGCGACTTTGGTAGCATACCGGTATATGACTTACATCCTAAGAGTAGACAATATGAGGAAACTTTCAAATGCAAGTTTATATTAAGGGCCCATGCAATGTAGTTATCTCCACCAAGGAGATTATGTTTTCATCGTGTTGGTTGGTTGGTTGGTTGGTTGGTGTGTCTGATTACAAGATAACTCAAAATGTTATGGACGGATATGCAGGAAAAAATTCTCTCACCCCACCGAAGGGTTCCACATTGGCAGAAAATGGTGGGCTGGAAATTGTGTAGCCTTGTCCGAGGTTTGCACTCTCGGAGTGCTTTCTAGTTTTCAAATGCAATTCTTGGAAATGTACCTTTGTATCCCACTGAACCCTATTTCCAATTATCGATTTGCCATTTTGAAAGGTATTTGGGTGCATTTTTTGGTTTTTATGCTAATTCAAATTAGTTTTATAGGTGAGATGTCTATGCTTTGGAGATTTGCAATTGTTATGTCAATACATGGCAGTAAGCCAATGAGCAAACTTTTCTCACAAACATTTTCCATCAGCAAATTTTAGGTTTCACAATTTCAACAGAAAAACCCTAAACTGAAGAATGTCTGCCTGAAATGACATCACAGCAACAGCGCCCTCAGTTGTCAGGACAAACCAGGAAATTTGTTATGTTTTTAAGAAGTGCACTTTTCAATAAAATTTAGTTTAACCAAAAAAGGGGTGTCAAATAATTTTCATACATTTAAGAGGAGTAGAAAGTTGCACAACATGTGTTTAAATTGGTGCTGTGTCCTTTTTTGGTAATGCAAATTACCAATAAAAAACCTATTGCCAAACCACCAGAACTTGATTTTGTTGACCTGTGTTTTGTAGTTACTGTATAACCACTTAATTTCAAGGGACCTTTTGTGAGAAAATTTGCTTTGACTTTATACCATTAACAGCACAGAGTTGATGGACACCCCCCCCCCCATGTAATTCAAGTTACCATGGAATTGCCCGTGTGTACTCATTACTCAGCCAATCTCCTCACACAACTCACTATAAAGAAATCCATCATTGCTGAACTTGAAACAGATGGTCTTGATTTGAGTCTGTGCGGGACGTTTTATCCCGATCCATTATCAGCATGTCAATAGTCATCTGTAGCTTACATCAAGAAAAGGCAAATCCTAAACAACCCCAGAGACGACTGGAGGCAAAGGTTAAACCTCACTTCCGATCATTTTTAAAGATAACGCTGCTCCTAGACCCAGGTTATCTTAATGGCAAAGATCTTTTTTTCGGCCAGGAGGGGGGGGGGATGTTTCCATCTGTGACTGTATTGCAAACTTTTTTCCTTGCTCGCTTACCAATAACATTTACCGGTACATGCTGGCTTGTAAGTTGTACATGTATGTTTCTTCCCTTTTTCTCACTTTGTCCCTAGTGTTAATGTACAAGTTTGTATACTGATCTTGCCTGGGATTATTAAAGTACATAGATATATGTCTTTAGATGCATATTTACGTTCTCAGCAGTAAAAATGAAAACCAGTACTTTTATTGACAGACACCACATTTCCCAAACAAACATGTTAATCAATTCTAGTGTGATTTTCCTTACCCTCATAGTCATAGGCTACTGGTACCACCCCCTTCAGTTCATGTACAATGTTCATTTTTGTGTATTTGCACAGATTCAATGGATAAAGACTTACGTGTGTACATGTAAACTTTTGTTAACGATGTCTAGCTTTAGCCAGATTTCATGTAAGTGCACTTCACCTCAAGTGCTGCAGCCCCACTTCCCCAGCCACCATGCCTAGACACCTAGTGATGGACTGGGGGAAACATGATGACCTTACACTTAAAGGGAACACACAACATTTGCTTTTGCTGTAATTTCAGAAATGGATTGATTTGGGGGATAAGTATTTCATAGGAAATATTGTTACACTTACTTGTTTGCATTTTTGCATTCATAAATGCTGGACAAACCAAGATAAACAATAACGTTCCTTTAGTCTGGTTCCCTGACCCCACATAAGATGAAACAAGGCAATTAATAGACATCGGGGAATTGTAAGGTCAGGGAAACAGTCTAGCTGGCTTGTACCCATTCATAGGTGGGTGTGTTATCCATTGCAAACAAAATGTAGAACAACTAAATATGGTAAATTGGGGCCAGTATATGCAAAAAAAACCCAGTTTTTTTCCAACGCTGGTCTATAAACAGCATACCTATGTAAACCTTCAAATATAAATCTGGCAAATTTGCATTTTTCAAAAACTGAATTCCCATCTGATTTCACAGAAGTCAAGTGATCCACATCATCCATCATATTTCTTCCTACAAGATTTTGATTGTTTCAATCTATAGTCAACAAACCAAAAAACCCTTGACCCCAGCCTAACCTTATGACCTAGGCTGACCTCAACTGACCTCAGCTACCAGAGGACTTATAAACCTAATGCCCTGCATTGGTCTGGCTTCCATCATTGGTCTGGTATTTACCTCTGTAATGATTGATATGGGCAGTAGATTGAGGTGTAAGACAAGATGCCATATCTGATCTTGAGACGGGGGCTATTAATCTTGATTTCAACACTGGATAGTTGAGCATATTTACTGCAAGTACTGATCATATTTTAGGTTGTGAGCTGTCATGTTCAAGGCTTTGCCTTTGTGCATTGCATGGGTACTGTTCTGAGTTGATTGCAACTCTTTAAATTGACATTTTCATTTAAAGGGTTGGACGTGGGCACAGGCAGCTCATGATGGGAGCTTTCCAGATGTGCTGGCATTGTGTGCTACCAAGATCTCAGTTTTGAGATGTTCACACTGACACTGTAGAGTTTCACATTCTCGTTTTGATGGCCATTAATATTTGGATGTGGACAACCAATGACAAGTTTGACAATAAAAATGCTTTCAGTAACGATTCAGCATCAAAAAGGAATCAAGTTCAACAAATTAATTTCAGCACTTGATAGTTCACACTTTTTATTTCAAGAGTCATAAATGTTTTATTTGTGAGAGCAAATGACAATTGTTTCCAATAAGATGTCAAACAAATTAATTGATAGTTTACTGTTTTCGTTTTAAGGGTTGTAATTTTTCTGTCTGTGACAGTAAATGGTAGCCAACTAGCCAGCCGTCTGCATTACCGATGCACTTTTTCAGTGTTTGTGATGGAATGTACTGCATAGTTGCGTCCAAACAAATTGACATCAGTATTTCAGCACATCAGTTTAACGCCTTCATAACTCTGAAATGTTAAAGGTCTGTATCTCACACACAGCCTAAGGCTGTGATTATTGGTCCAGAAGTCCAACCAAATGTAATAGAATATCTTCATTCAAGTCTTGTCAATATCTACATTCCATTCTTTCAGACATACTCTACCGATGTCCATTTTGATTGAATCAACACACTGCTCATAAAAATGACAAACAAACACAATTTTGTTGTTTAACTGAAATAAAGTTTAATGCTAGGTGGGTCTCGGCGGGATCTTTTTGAAAGCCTTTTGAGGAAGATTTGGTTACTAATACTAAGGATAAAAGTTGTTCGGCCCATATGCACATGTATACGAGTTCTATGTTTCAGGTCACTCAATTGTTACATGTACCGGTAGTAAGCAGTTTGCAAACCAAGAAGAAGGATTTCTTTATTTGTATTTTAAAACTTATATCTTCCAATATTTGGATAAAAACTTTCAGTAAATCCATGTGTTGTATGTCGGCGGCCTACATGTATGTCATGTTTCTGTCAATTGTCGGATGTTTCCCTTGTTTCTCCTTGTTTCCATACCAAGCTAAAAATTGACCCAATGAATGACCAGGAATTGTGTTGATCAAATTGGAAATAAACCACCATCTCCCTCACATCATGGAGCTATAATTTTATAGCTCCATGCTCACATCCAAGTCCAACCATTTTTGACCGAACCAATTGAGGACTCTGCAACTCCAAACCAAGTGACCAGCCCAGCTGGCCGTCCATCTATTGGGCGGCACTGACCAAAGGCTTTGACCACTGACCGCCCACTGGTTGCCATAGTGAATGGGCTTGAGGCTTCATCCAATCATAATGAGTTATTCTGCCTAGAGGCCAAGAGAGCGTGGGCCAATGGAATGCAAATAAGATTACTTCTTTTCTTGATAAACAGTTTATTTTAGGGGTTGGTTTTGGGTTACTTCTAGCTGTTTTTCAGAAACTTGTTAAATTTGTGTAAATGAAACTGATCTTTAAAGTTATTGGGGAATTTTGTATTTTGTTACACAGACAAATAAGAGTACATGAACAACATCACAGTACATGTCAATGTATGTATACTGTAAAATGTCAACTGACCGGGATGTAGTACTATAAGTACAGTACACTACAGGTACATGTACATGTACCAGTATCTTAATTTTAATACAATGTTCAGCAGTTACATGATCAATTTGGTAATATCCATGTTTCACTTTTTTTGTTTTGTTGCAGATTTAAATACTCAAAGTCAAAATTTGGACTGAAATCCTGCATACATGTACATGTACACACGTACATGTACATATGTACATGTATTGATACTACATTGTACCTCACATTTTTTCTGCTGTATGAAGGATTGTACTGTCACCACAATGGTAATATATTTCCATCGTGTAAAATCAAGTATTGAGCGTTGTAAATGACTGCAATCACTCCACCTGACAACTGCTCAACTGCTGAAACATTGACAAGGGCAACAAATTACTCACACATACTTTCCCAGACAACTCTCGGCCACTTTTTTCCAAGATTGAAATTCCATATGGAACTTATGGAAGTACGGCAGAGTTGGTTGGCCACAAAACCACCAAAGTCAAATTTGGAGAAACTGATGAAGCTTTTACTACCGTACATACAAAGCCTAGTTCTGTAGTTCATTTTTGTAAAGCCTCTTGACTTGATGCATGCGTACTGTACCCCCTCAACGGTTACACAGAGAAAGTTGGGTGAGACCACTGGAGGAAACTCTTGAATTTTACTGCCAACAGCGCTTGACACTCATGCCAAGATGCTACAGGTTTGTGCATATAATAAATGAAAGAAGTCCTGTATACATACATGTACTTCACTCCATACATAAATGTGTGAAAAGGTTCACCTTGCACGCGCAGAAGTGCCATTAATCTACTGTACATTACCTACACATAGAATAAATTCAAAGTGGCTCTTCTCTTTCCAGCATGGGGATATCTTTAACATTTGAATCCTTCAAACAAAATCCTTCAAATTAACACTAACAGCATCTACATGTATGAAGGCCCTTCATATTCCAGTGGGAAACACTTTTAATCAAAAACCTTCCACAAATTAGCCACAAAAAAATGGATTTCTTCCTATTACCAAAACAAAACCTCTATTTTGTCCCTTTTTGTCTGAAAATATAAGTTGTGGTATGTAAATCATTTAACTTTGCTGCCGATTGGTTGAAAGGTCAAATAGTCAGATTTTGTTGGGGAACACTGATGACATAGTGATTTATCCTGCAGACAGCTGACATGGGGCTCAAGATTATAATGAACACCGGTATGTAAAGCTGGAATAGAGTGGAAGTATTACCTTGTACTGAGAAGCAACTGGCACCAACTGGCTACTAGTACTAATTAAAACTATCTGTTCTAAACATTGAGGTTCTTTTGTCCACTTGTCAATTGTAGACAACGTACTTACAGTACCTCTTTTGACAAAGGCAAATGTTTAAGTTGCCAATATTTCATTAATATTTCGCTTACTGTACTACAAAAGGACGGACAGGAAAGTGTTGGCACACCACTAAGTGATGGAGAGTCAGTAACTAAGCTCAGTGTTCTATTTTGTGCTTCAATCAAGGATGATTATAAGTGGCCATTTAATTTATAGTCAATACAAGTGGCATTCCATCACATATTTTTTTTTTTTAGGGATTGCTTACCCGCAGCTATATCAGACTCAAACCACCCCAGGAAAGTGATAAGATCTGCAAAACCAAGCAGGAGGTCAAGGGATCACATCCCAAGTGAGTCAACTTTTGAATTTTGTTCCCACGAGCCCTCAGACAAATCCGTCGGTGAAGGGCAAAACCCAACATTACATTTATTTGACTCTGATACAAAGAATGGAAACGCCAGAGACTCAGCTTTTTTTCCCTTTTATTTAAGATTTGGAGTCAACCAGGATCAAGTTCTATCAGTGCAAGATGTCATCTAATGGGTCTCACAGGCATTTCAAAATCTACAGAAGAAAATTATCATTGACAAGTTCAAGATTCCAACCTGATTACCTCAAAATACTAAACTTGTACTTTTAGGAGAGGAATGACCCGAAGAGGAAAGACTTCTGATAGGCCTATATTTTATAATAATTTTCTATCTTTTTGAGTCAAGCAATCATGCAGTTATAAAAAACAAATGAAACCTGTACATAAGAATAAAACACTTAAGAGTAGATTTAAACTGATTTACATGTAGCTTTATTGTAATTTATTTTTTTAACTTTTTCCGAAGACTGTAAAGTGGATTTTATCTCGGGCCTCCAGAATGATTGCACATGAAAGCTCATTGCTTTCCAGAAGCTTGTTAGAAATATTACTCACACGCTATAAATAATACTCAGGTGGGATTGGAACCTAGGTCTCCTGCTCACTAGTGCAGGCCTCCAGCCACTAACTCTTGCTTCCATCAAAAGTAACTTGCAGAGATGAAAGAGGGGACTGAATTTGTTTCAAGTCTGTGGTGATTATTCAGGGGAGAATGTGACGTTAAACAGACAGTAACTTGTACTTCCCACAAGTAAAGCAAAGTTTTGGGTGAAAAAATGGTACCGGTATTTACAGAAAAAAGGGGAAGCAAATACATAGAGTTGGGATCAAGGTCAATTGATGGTAGAGTCTTGGTTTTAACGAGTTTAACAGAAGTCTTGAGGAAGTAGGATTTGTGAGCAGAAATTGATTTGACAAGTTCAAGTTGCCAGGTTGGCATTTTTGACTGGCTGAGGTTCACTGACTCACTAGAGATTGAATGCCATTGGAATCAGTGCTTCCACTGGTTGGTTTGTAATGTACCCTACATGAACATGCCAGCGATTGCCGGGAATTATTTGGGGATTTTCAAATCATGGTAGGCCAATTCAAACAATATGTTTACTACATTGATTTCATTTATAAATGTGATCATTTGAACAGGGTAGCCCATTCAGTGGAATCCACTGGTCTCCCATGGGGCCCAGTTAAGAGAAGACGATGCAAAGAAATCACAGTTTTAGATGTGGAAGGAAAAACCCCAGAAGGATATTCAGAGGAAAACCCACAGAACTAAAAATGCAACCCAGATAGTGGCCCAGGCAGGAATTGAACCCAGGTCACTTAGTGGAAGGTAAGGAGAGTACCGCTACGCTACCCTGACTCCCCTCAACTCCCCTACTGAGGAACACAAAGTACTCAATGATACACACACCAAAGGTAACTAAATATCAATAAGTGAAGATGTTTGATCTATGTGCTTTTTCAATCTCAAGGGTTTTCTCAAGATCAATGGAGCCTTAGAATCCTCATAATGCTCCTGCCTTTGTAGGGTTCATGGAAGAAGAAAACTTTTCAGTGACTGGCCTCTTCATAACCAAAAATAAGTTGGTGTTTGATTGAAATTGCTTTGACAAGACTGGTAGTATTTACAAGGGCTTGGGCCACACAGGTGCACCATAGGTACACCTAACCATGTCTCTTTCTGTCTCTGAAGCCTAGCTCAATCCAGCCACTAACTCACCAGGAACTCCCTCAATCAGACCTGATGTCTAGCAGGGGAACCACAGAAAGCTTTTATGAATGCCCCATCAAACTTGGCAGGAGATGAATTTGTAACACCATTTAACCTGTACCCTGCATGAAGTAATGAATCTATCACTTGGTAAACAAGTGGTTTGTTTGTCTGTGTTTAGAAAAGGTTATTATGGTACCAAAGTTTTCAGATACAAGAACACTATATTCCAATGAAATATTGAAGTCAAGTTCATCTACTTACTTCATACAAAAGGTATGTATGTGCAGTACTTTTATGTATGGTATTTCCAGGGTTTAATTTGATACTGATCTCTTAATACTGATAACATGATTTGGAAAAAATGTCCTTTGACAAGACTTTTCTGTTTACATTTACAGAGTATCTGGTTCAACAATACAAATGATAGTTGCATTCCAATTTTTTATAACTTTATCTAATGAGTAATGTGAAGTGGTGAGGCGGTTGAATGTATACCGTACATGCTTTGAAAATGTATTTAGGCAGGTTTCTATTTTGAGAAGCAACAATGTACTTTGTTTTGCTGGTCAGGCCATGGTCATATTCCTACCACACACAGGAACCCCTGCCATGCTAACACACACGTAATTACAAAAACCAATAAACGTAGTTACTGTTACAAATCGTATAATGACACCCCTCTGTGTCATCTAGAATGGACCAATCAGAGGCCGGGAAGCGGTAAGGGGTCAGACGGGCCCCCTCGCTATGTCCGCGACACGCAACGAGGAAAGTACAGCAAACATCAGGGAGAGAGGAGCATCAGTAAATACCAGGGGAGTTGAAACATGGAGGGAGGTTGGGTGGGGGGTTAGTGGCGGCATCTTGTGATGTCGTTAGGATACATTGGCTGACGAGGAATTCAGTTATTGGCTGTATGCTGACACATGAGGGCGCTCTTTGACGACACTTAGAATTGAAACATGGAGGGAGGTTGGGTGGGGGGGTTAGTGGCGGCATCTTGTGATGTGGTTAGGATACATCAGCTGACTAGGAATTCAGTTATTGGCTGTATGCTGACACATGAGGGCGCTCTTTGACGACTCTCAGAATTGAAACATGGAGGGAGGTTGGGTGGGGGGTTAGTGGCGGCATCTTGTGATGTCGTTAGGATACATCAGCTGACTAGGAATTCAGGTATTGGCTGTATGCTGACACATGAGGGCGCTCTTTGACGACTCTCAGAATTGAAACATGGAGGGAGGTTGGGTGGGGGGTTAGTGGCGGCATCTTGTGATGTGGTTAGGATACATCGGCTGACTAGGAATTCAGTTATTGGCTGTATGCTGACACATGAGGGCGCTCTTTGACGACACTTAGAATTGAAACATGTAAGCTTGGGTGGAGTGAACTTCTGCCGTGTTGAATTCAACTGATGGTCCAAAAATTGACAGTATTTAAATTGGACACGGCAAAAATTTGACGTTTAGAGCAACTGCCGCACTTCTGCCGTAAGTTCGGCAAGGCTTGCCGCTCAAAATGGCAGAAGAGCGGCAGTGCTCTAAACATTGAATTTCTGCCGTGTCAAATTCAATTTGCACGTTTCAATTCAGGAACACAGTGGTCCCATTTTAAAACGCGCATGCGCATAGCTTGCCCGCCAGGGCCCAATTTCACGGTGCTGCTAAGCACAAAAATTTGCTTAGCACAAAAAAAGTTGGGCTTATAAAAGCAGGTTACTGGCCAAAACCCCATGTGATTTTCAATGCTAAGCAAACAACAGCTGAATGCTAATCACGAGTTATACATCACGTGGAGTTTTGGCTGGTAACCTGCTTTTATAAGCCAGCCTTTTTTTGTGCTAAGCACATTTTTGTTCTTAGCAGCGCCGTGAAATTGGCCCCAGGCCAGCTGTTTACATTTTAGCATTAAAACAAGATGGCGGCGCCCATGGAAATTTCGTGGAGTGACGAGGATCTGTCTGAGTTCATTCATCTTGAATGACCGAATTAGGTTCGGCAGAAAATCGGCGCTTAGAGCAACTGCCGCACTTCTGCCGCTTTTTTGCCGAATGCAGTTAATGGAATTCAACACGGCAGAAGTTTGACATTTAGAGCGGGCCTTAGTGGCAGCATCTTGTTTGTTTGGGATTAACCCCGCCCCTTCACTTATCCCAATCTATTGTCTGCAGCAAGACATGGTTCAATGCATCATGAAGCAATCTAGCCTACAAATGTTTCCTTCGGTTGGGATTAAAGAGATTGTAAATTCTACAAACAGAAACAACAAACCCTCAAAAACATCTAAAATCCTTTGCGAGACAATTTGGTATGTTTATGATCCCCCCACAGATGTTTGGAGGGGAGGGGCTTATCCCAGATGGATAAGCTATTCCCAAGCCTTCCTCAACCTTTCTGTCAAGACTGGTATTATTGTTACAGACCTGTTACATCTGGCAAAGATTAGAGTCTTGATTCATTCAGTCCAGTGATCTGTAACCTTCTACATATATCCCTGAGAATACCAAGTTCTTGGCAATGCATCAAAGACAGCTTAAGCAATGATCCATTGCACTTACGTCTTCATCTCTGACTTCTAAATGAATTAACCGACAACATTACTGAACGGTCGGACATCTTTGTTCCCCCATAAGGCACGTGTGCACATAATCATTTTCTTCAAAGTTCGAACATGCTGTTGATCATTGGAAAATGCTCGCACTCACATGTTAATTGTTTGTGTATGTTTTGAAGTGTTCTGAAGGGTTTTTAAAAAACCATACTATTAAACCAAAATCATTCGTACATTTTTGTAAATAGTCCACAGATACTACAGTGAATTATGGGAAAATGCAAGCATCTGACAACTCCGCTTAATTTGTTTTGACACTTTCTTTCTTTTATTTAAGGCAGCATTCTGCACGTAAGCAACCTCATCACATATTTCTTTCTCCTCTCTTTCAATTCCCACAACTTAAGACTATATTCAGAAATTTATGATATGACATTTTGACATGTTTACCCCAAATACAAGTCACGTCTACCTGACGTCAAACTACCCACCGATATCCCTTTACGAGAGAAAGAAATACCTCGGTCTGGAACTAACCTAGCTATTTATCCATCACCCGTCAAAAATTCCTTCCTGCGATATGACAATTAACATATATTGCCAGATGTGTTAGGAATGTCGCAGGAGTATCGCATGTTACCTTTATCTAGGAAACACAGAACTTGAACCAGCTATGGATATTTCTGTTGTTAATTACTCTGGTCATTACTGGGTTGGGTTTCACTTTGATTTGGGACACGGTTTACTGATGTGACTGATTGCAATCTTGACAAGTATTTGACATGACTTACTTTCTCTTCTGAAGAAAGAAAATATATCACTTGTTGGTTTATAATTTCACTCGTGATAAAAGAACAACTGACAGTCCATGACGAGTGGGTAACTAAGGCAATGACACTAATTGCCGTGTTGATTCAATTTCACTTTGAACAAGTGTTTTGGAACATGATCATTGGTGACATTACACACACATGTAGTGTTTGTACACTGTACCGGTAAAAAAAATTGACATCTACGGTAGTAAACAATTTTACTTTTTTTGTCAATATTTTACTTAATTGCAACTGAATAGTATGCACATACATGTACATCTTTACCTGACGATATAGATCGTACTGTACCAACATGTTCTTGCCAGGCACTCAACTCACAAGCAGCAGCAAATTAAATACAAAAAGAGGGTAAATTAATCAAATCAATCAAATGTAATCATTAATTTTTCAATCCATTAGTGAAACCCTGCTTACTCACTCTGTAAAGAAAAATATTACCTCCAGACAAGAGAACAAAAACTGGTAAAACTGTCGCATGTAACACTGGTTCAACAACGCCAACGCTCCCCGCCCCCCCCCCCCCCCCCCAACAGACACTAAGAAACATACCTAATTCTCCAGACACAGAATGAAATAAATGATGTGAAATGTTGGAGGAGACTGTATTCTTGGCAGACTGTGGTCCCCTAGTCTGGTCCATGGTGCACTCCTAATCAATCACATCAGACCCATGGAAAGATCAAATAATGCCCAAGGAAGATGGATGTAGAATAGAGGGAAGGGGAGGTGAGGTCACTCACAGCCTAAGATGTCAATGACTTCAATATCAGCTACAAATTGATGAAAACACACCGCTCCAGAGAATATATCAATCTCATTCTCCACTTTACTGTTTAAAAACTGGTCTGCTTCTTTTTTCCCCTTTATAAAAATCAAATTTTCCCACTGGACCGCCGCCAGTGAGTTTGGTGTCAGTCTTGCAACATTGCAACAAAACAAGCCTGGCGGTCTAGTGTTTTTTCCTAACATTTGGCATATTTTTACATGCTTTTTCAAAGGTTTTGTACAAATAAAAAAACAGGTTAAGTTAATCCGAAAATATTCTGCCACTACAAACTGCCCATAAAAATTCCCATTTTGCATGACCATTCGCGACTTATCGACCTTGCGATCATTAGTTACACACGTCCAATATGCCGGTGAATGAAAAGAAATTTGGATATCGTTTGCGCTAACATCATCATACTGCTTGCGTGCGTAAGTGTATGTAAGTACCATATCCGATAAATTGAAACAACCTGGTATCCACCTTGGTTAGCTTTACGTACATTGAAGAATTGTAAACCAGCGATTACTTGCTCACTCACGCGAGTGAGTTTGCAAGTTTTCATCGCTGGTACACAATTCTTTAATGCACATGTACACGTACGTACAGCAAAGCTAACCAAGGTGGACACCAGCACGTTGTTTGGATTCATCCAATAAACTTGCATTCACGTACCTACGCATCCAAGCAGTATGATGATGCTCGCGCAAACAATATACAAATTTCTTTTCATTCACCGGCATGACATCACATTGGACAGGACGTACAGCAAGCCTATAGAATTCTGCACTATGCCAACTACATGTGCGCCAGGTAGAGAACATTACTTGGCCAGACTGTGACCACAGCTACAATCCCTCCTGTTGTAGTGTTAGTTTTGTAAAATGTGTTTCGGTCCTGTAAATTATAAGATGTACTTCGACCCCTACATGTATGCAACTGGAAAATCACAAAAAAGAGTGAACTCCAAGCTTTACAGACTTTATACAGGGCTTTTCAATTTTTAATGGCATAAGTGTGAAGTGAAAAACGAGGAAATCAGCTGATCCGAGGAAAAGGTTCATGCCAGAAAAATTAAAGTTTTCAAAAATCTTTGTGGCTTTGTGAGAAAGTGTAAATCCCTTCTTTAAAAAGAAAGAGTTGAAATCTAATCTGATTCATAGATGTACCTATACTAAATTATTTCATTTTATAGTCTAAACAAGTCTAAGATCATTATAATTCTTTGTTGCATTTTTGTTTTCAATTTATCATTAGAACAAAGTCTTGGGGTTTAAGAGTTCTGTAACTTTGTATTTCTTTCGAACTAATAACTACACTATTTCCTTGGTTTTAGAGCTTAATTGTCTTTTTATCTTGACAGTGTTATGTATTGGTTGTCATTTCTAAAGTGCACACATCTGCAATTTGTGATGACAGAAGTTTCAGCAAGGGACCTGACCATTTATCAAAGTCAGGCCGTTTCTTCTGGTGACCTGGAAAAAATTGAAGAGGTCAAGGGAACACCGTCATCTTGAGCCCCTCATGTCATCGGGGATTTTGGTAACGGGACTAAGAAGATTTGTAACAATGCAGCAAACTGTTCACAAATTAGGGGGATGAGGGAAAGTAGAAACAAATGCAAGAGATTGAACTTTGGCAAAAACAAGGTTGTGCATAGTTTAGTTTTTACTATAATTTTATCACTGAAGTAACATTTGTAGGTGAACAATCTGAATGATCCATACTCAAAGAGAGAAGCTGCTTGCCACAAACAACAACAAATTCAAAATAGAAACAAAAAATGAAGCTTGAAGGCACAAAGATTTGTTTTCACTTTAACATGATGATGCCCCTCTTCATTGCATCTGATGAAGTACAGGTACATGTACAATGTAGTTGTTGCTACGGAAATGCAAACTTTTATTCTTGTCAGTCATATAAAGTGCAACATGTATGTACCTTACTTTTCCATTTGATTCTGCCTGATTAACACAGCTGCCCTCCACTTATAGTTTAAAGGCTTAGATCATTAATTAATCCAAAAATAACTGACCAAATTATTGTTAAGAACCTTACTTGATTTAAAATAGTAATGGCATTGGCACTAAACTCCCTGTGAAATTACTCCTTCTGGCATGCTGTCACTTTGAAGAAAACAATAAGAAGGTCATTTCTAAAGATGAGTCAAGTGACGCATTTTGGGAAATTTCTGTTTCACATGAGTGACATCGCGTAGCTGCAATCAGCTGAATGAGAATGTGTCCCGGATGCTGATTTCGGGCGCGATTCAAAACATGACTTAGCAACTTTTGAATTGAAACTGAGATCCTAGAATATTGTTTTCTCGGAATATACAGCATTCACAGAGCTAAAATTTCATCGGATTAGTCTCTAGATTTTTAGCACTTTTATTGCTTCAAACGAAACAAATGCACTAATGACAAATGATCTACCGGTACCCTACCTTTAAAAACAAATTGGAACAGTTTTGCAACTCTGAACAGCTATCAAGCAATTCCCTTGATGATAATTCCAGCATAAACAAGTTTTGAATGACAAGCATCAAGCAGCCCCCAAAGCCTGGGCAGACATGTCTGACTGAATACTCAGGTGGCAACCACACTATCGGTACCTCTGAAGCCAAGAAAAAAAGTGCACACAGGAAATAATGGCTTATTTTCCCAACGTGATAAAATTATGACAATTTGATCTTTTTTTTCTGTTCTCCTTTCCTGGGACTTGAAGAGTTTATAGAGGACTCCTGGTGAGTTCATCCAAGAGACTTCAACTGGAATGCCGCACCTGCTCAAACATTTTTGAAATGTGGGAGTGATTTATCATCTGATGTAGACTTGGGAGTCTTTAAACAAGTACAGACGTAAGAGGCAAGGAATAAATCTCAGGATTAGACAAGAATCTTCAGGGAAACTGCAGAATTTACTTCAGGGAAGTAAGTTAAGTTGATGCATGGACTCTCAGGAATGTTGTTATTGGACATAGAGCTGCACACCTGTGTTAGATAACCTTTGTGACTAAATTGCCAGTTTTCCAGTGATTGGAATATAAATTTCAAATTTAATTTTATAAACTATGCTTTCCATTCAGTCTTGTTTATTTTCAGTGAAATTGTGGGGGAAATGTGCCTGAGTACATGTAACTCATGGACACTTTAGAATTTTCAATTGTGTGTACATGTTTGCGAAGTGGAGAACCAATTTTTTCACATACATGTGTGAAATCACCATTGAACAAATTTCAAATTCAGCCGTTGGGTAACACTTTCCCTTGAAAAAATAAACCTAGCTGGGATAAAAATCATAAAATAAACATCCTAAAAGAATGATTGGACAAAAGACTACAGGTCTAGTCATCAGGTAGGATAATGTATGAACATGCACTATCCCAAGAGGCAAGACCATACACTTACAGTGCATTCCCAAAGTTTATGAAATGGAAGAACCTGGGTCATAGGTCAATTCCATCAAAGTAGGGTCAGCTAAGGTCAACCCTGTACATATTTCACTTCTGCCTGGGGTCTAGCCAAATTGTTTTCTTTCTATTGGATGGCACCTCGGGAAAATGGTTTGATCCAAAGTCACTTTGATATCATGTTAAGTACTGGATCAATCCAATAAGAATTGGGGATGTTCATTTTGGTTAGTACATAAATAGTTTAATTAAAGGTAATAACTGCACTAATTAGAATGTCCTGAAAAGATGTATTATTGCAGCCAAAAGTTCAACATTTTTTTACGTTGATGCATGCACACGTACACGTACTTGGCTGAGATAAATTGTCCATTGTATTTGTAAATTAAAAGTTGATAAAAGGAATACTTAATATTTGCATCTGTTGTCATGGATGCTAACATTATGAATGCAGTGGTATGGTTCAGTTGAAGACTAAGTCAAATTGTGTGGCTGAACTGAACTGAATAATCATCACTTTCAATGTTTAAACATTATCATTAGCATTATGTAATAATATTTATCATCTTATCAATTTCATCATTTAGGCTATCCAGCAAAGTAATGTAATCAGCACAATGACGCTGACATTCCACATAACATTTAGGAATTGTATGAAGCAAGCCTTTTATGCTCTGACCTATGGATACCTGTATCGGTAGATAGGCATACAATTATAAAGTGATGACAAGTATGTTGAAAATGACAAAGTCATTCTGTCATTCTCAGAGTACTGCCATCCATTTACACATACAGGCCAACACTGTTTCTTGAGGATGTTTACATAGGACTCTATTATTAGAGTACATGTACTTAGGAATGAACATTACAGTTACATGCAAATTCCCATTTAAACTGTCTACACGAGCCCACCTCACTTAACCATAGTGCTATTACCTCCCCTCTGCATAGAATGCACACCATCCAAGTCCCACGCCTCATCACTTGAATCTGTGATGACAAGGTTAGACTATTCCTCAATGATAGGGGTGGTTCATATATAGTCTTGAGGGGCATACTAAAGAGTTCCCAAAACAAACACAGACTGGTTCATAATATAAATAAGGCTAAAGAGGTCCTTTAGACCCAAGGCAAGATAAACACTAAAGATTCTTGCAACAAGAAGAAAGTGTTTGAAGTGGAAGATCTTCCATTCATAAAGTTGATCTCCTTTAATCCAATGTACGGTATCTTCCTTTGTTTACAAATGAGATTTCTGTAAACAAGGATCCCACCAACTGGACAGGTGCCAATTATCAGGCACTGCATGGCAAAGCAGAGTACGTGGACTTCTTGTGTGTAAACAGGTCTATGAACTGGCATTGCATTGTGCAGCTCCATGCTAGGTGTCAACTTCTCATACTTACACTAAAAACTACATGGATCAAGTTTGAACAAACTTTGACCACATTAAAACATTTATTAAGTGAAAACACTGTTTTCACACTACCAAAAGGTTTATTTCAGTTAGAGAAATTTTCAATGAAATAGATTTTTTAATGGAAGACACCTTCAATTAGACTAAACAAAAAGCGATAAATTATTCAACAATAGAACCTCCAGGAAACAAACACTCCAAGCAATTTAATACTCTACCACATCAACAGAGATTACAGTGGCCATGAATAGCGCCCTCTTTTGACATTCTCTTACCTTTCAAAGACAAAAATGGCAAGGACCATTATCAAACCCTATGACCACACAAAGCAACCGTGAAATGCTGCATAATTTATGGTTGTTTGTAAGAAACTCTACTCCCCAAATGAAACCCTCCCTGGTATGATATTGAAACCTGGATGTTTATGAATGCAGCTCAGGGGTTACTGAGCACAAAAATGCACCGACAATTTTTGGAATTCCAAACTGTCCAAAAATCAATGATTAACAGCGTTCAGAAATATGTAATAGCAGATGGCAACCAGCAGTAAATCAGGACTTGTGTTTTCTTGTATTCTTCTCTTTCCTTCCATGAGGCTGCGTCTGAATCGCTTGTCTACAGCTATTGTCTAGGTCTCGCTTGTCTACAGCTATTGTCTAGCTATTGTCTGCCTACCGGAGGCAACCCGTGCTTACCTGGGTCGTTACTGACCTCCTGGTTAAGATCCCTAGAGGATGTTTCAGGAGGAAACTAACCAAGTACCAAGTACCAAGTTCATCCATTGAAACTACATGGGAACAAGCTTACATAGTTATAGTTCTGGAAGCCTGCTAGATAATTGGACATGGTTTCAGTTCCACGACCTAAAGATCAATGGTCCAACAAACTTGACCGAGTACAGGAAAAATGCTCAACTTGGGTCTTAGGCCAAAAAAAAAAGTCTCCGGTTTCTGGTTTGAGCGCGCGTCGCCGTAGCCATGCGCGTCCGCAAAATGAAAAAGGTTTTTTTCAATGAAAGATGATGTCTCAAAACCGCCAAACTCACTGGTTTGACTGGAATCCTGCTGCTACACAATTTTAACGTGTTTTTGGATGGGGTTATGATCGAGAATAAGCTTTATGTGGCCTCTCTGGACTCCCATATATTTGCACTAAGTTTAATCAGGCACCATTTGCAGTCATCAGCCGACATTTGAGGCAAAAAAAATCAGGTAAAAAAAAAAAAAAAGCCGCGTCGCCGCACCAATTATTGGGCAAGCTCCATACCAGAAACCGGAGACTTTTTTGGGGGGGGCCTTCCCTCAAGATTTTGAAATCCTGTGAAAAGGTCTTTAGAAAAAGATTTTTTTTTAAATGTTGAAACTCCAGTCATTGTAAAGAAAAAACAGACTACAGGGTTTACAAGTCAAATAAACGAAACACAAACGTCTGGACTATTGTTTTATTGAAGGTCTGCATGTAGCACTTTCAAAATCTAGGACATGACAGCCCAATTCAAAACCTTTTTTTTTAGTACAAGAATCATTCAAATCACTCATGTACTTTTTAAGTTATGGAATTTTAAACACAACCACCGTTTTAAAGTTCTGTCCACGGATCACAAAAAAGGTGTGCATTCTTTCAGCAAAAAAAATTCACACACATCCCTATGTGATTTGTGTTCGTTTTGCTGAAAGAACATGGAACTTTTTGTGATCAGTGGACAGAACCTTAAAACGGTGGTTGTGTTTAAAATTCCGTAACTTGAAAAGTACATGAGTGATTTTAATGATTCTTGTGCTACAAGAAAGCTCTTGAATGGAGCTTTAATATCCTAGATTTTGAAAGTGCTACATGCAGAACTTCACTAAAACAATGGTCCCAACATTTGGGTTTCGTTTTTTTACTCACCCTGTACATGTATTTCACACGAACACAGAAATCAAAATAAGTATGGACATGTACATTGTACTTACATGTACTTATTGGAGCGATTTCCCCATCAGCAAATGAGACTGGTGTTCATGATTATCTTTGATGTGTAGCCTTCAAGGATCAAATCTGGTTTCAATCTGTAAAGAAAAAAATATCTGAATTATCAGCCATTGCACATTGATGGCTTTCTAATTCAACTCAAACCCTGACATTATATCGTACATGTTAGTCATAAATTGAAGCATGAATTCCACAACTTTTTTCATGTCCCTGTTACATTTGACATATATTATTTTATAATTCTGATGCATTCCTTCATGCAGTCATCCTCCAAGAGTGATTATGAATAGCAAACTACCTACCCAACAAATAAAAACAATCATAAAATGAAGTCATTCCTATAATGAAGTCATTCCTATTTCTTAATGATCAATACTTGAATGGTAAATAACAAAGTACCAAGGTAACAGGGACAGGTGAAAAAAGTCACACTTTGGAGCCTAAATTGATAGAATGACCTGTTAAGGTTGATTCAAACCCTTTGCATTTCCATCATCCATTTTTTGTGATAGTTGAAGAACATCCATACATTTGCCAGGTCTTTTGCAACAGGAAGGCCATTTGCAATGTACTAAGTCAAGTCCATCACAATACCATCATAATTCCTGTCAAAAGTAAATGACAAGTTCTTTCACAAGTCCAGTCGTAAGTAACAGAGAATGCTCTCTAACAACAGAATGCTTTTATCGCAGTTCTTTAAAACAGCTTAAACATGTAACTTGACAAGTGACTTGACAAAGGAGAACTTATGATGGAGTTGCGATGGACTTGTGATGGACTCGACAAGAACACTGCACAAAAGCATATATCCACCCTCCACTTTATCCTTTGATTGACAACACATCCTCATAAAGATCCAGTGTTTATCAACAAGAGCTGAATAAAACTATAGCCTTAATAGCTGTGCTAAGTGTCCAATGGTCCATTATGGACATTGATGTGAGCAAGTTGAGGTCAAACATCCAATATTTGGTATTTTGTCAGGTCCAGACCAAAAATGGGAATACCTTGTAAGGAAACCATGTTAGTTGTTTATTTTTAAAACTGGGAAGTCACAAAAAGAGGATACATGTACCTCCAAGCTTTACTCTCTCTCTCTCTGCAGTGTTTTTCCATTTTTATGGCAAGAGAAGTGAAAATGAAGAACTCACCTCTTCAACCTTCATTGGTTTATGATCAGGGGTGAGATTTGAAGAAAATGAAAAAGTATGGAAAAACCAACCTGATCCGAACCGAATTCGGTTTCGGCTTGGGTCAGTTTTGATTTTGGGTCAGGTTTGCACTGTAACACACGTTACACTGTAACATACAAATGTACATACCGGTAGGATGTACCGGTATTTGCCTAAAGATATCGCTAAAGCACTAATTTCTTTTGTTCTAAACACCTTTATGGTAAAACCTCAGAAATTCTAGATTTTCAAAAGGGGTTCTTTAAATATCATGAAATCAGGAAAAAATACCGACAAATATCCTGAAATCAGGCAAAATCCCGACAAATCTCACCCTTGTATGAAATATTACAGTGCACTGAATTCTCGTCAGACCACAAGATGTCTCCTTGCGGTCAGGTTCTTCAACACATTAAGCCAACACTTCATATTACATCTTGTGTTCCACAAATTATTTGGTTTGACTTTGACAGGAGTTCCTATACATGATTTATGGACCAAATAATGCAGTGACATGAAGGATGTCATAACAAGCGAATGCCTCGGTGTTTAATAAGCCAAAATATTTACACCAGTTCTGGCCTGGGACTGTGCCATGTGGCTTCCCCACGAGTTGGTACCCAACAATTCTAAAAACTCTGTAATTGACAGAGAAATGATGGCAAGCGTTTACAAACAGGTATGTACTGGACCGAAGCACAGAACCCTTCAGTCAATAAATATATCTGCATCGGAACGGGAGCCATCTTTTATGAATAAAAGAAATTGCTGAGGCGGATTCCAAAGTTTGTCAAGTTTGTTTGTGTTTGGCCGGTGAGATATTCGCGGAATCAGGAACCTTCGGCCGGTATCCTGCATCATGATGCTGGTTTGTCATTGGTGTGAAGAGAGCACCGGGGAATAGAAAAAGAGGAAGGATAGAAATGTGTGCTTGTTGTATTTTGTCAGATGGGTGTTTATAGGATGGTGATTTATTGTAGTGATGGGATGCGTGATGGATGCCATCAGGCAGGCCGAGGGATGAGGCAAAGTGAGGGAGTTTCTTTGTCTCAAGGGATGTAAGAAGGGTGGATGGAGACCTGGGATGGTGAGGAACATGTGTACATATGATGAATCTTGAGTGAATTAATGGCAATGAGGATCAGTTTCTTTGTTCTCTTGTTTACACTGAAGATGCACACCACAAACATCTCCACTGATAAACTTTGTCCTGTGCAGATGTGGTGGGGGTGGAAGGGTTGGTAGCAGACAGAGGGCAGTGAGGAACATGTTACACATGATGATGTACCGGTAGATTGATGGCAATGTTGCTCATTTTCTTTGTTCTCTTGTTTATATACATGTACGGAGGATGCACACCACATGTATAGATCTCCCTTGATAGGCTTTGTTTTCAGCGGATATGTCATAACAAAGATGTTTGGTGTGACATTGATTACTTGTACAATGAATTTGTTCACACACTGCTTACTAAACAGATGACTTGAGTCAACAAACATGTACATGTGCTAGGCTTATCGCACACAGCTGTAAAGTAGGGGCGGGGCTGTGGAAAGAGGGAGGGGGCTGAGAGGGAGGGGTCATCTGCACCAGGAGTTGAAAATGAGACTGCACTGGTGTGCTTAGTCTAACTGAATGGATTCTTATACTGCACTGGTGTGCTTTGTCTAACTGAATGGATTCTTATACTGCACAAAGGTAACAACTTTAACAATTAACAACACAAAAAGTCTGCTTTTGTTCATGTAATGCGGTGATTCCATGCAAAGTGCAAAGGGTTTATCAAGTATCGTTTGGAAAATAGCATGTAAGAAAATAGTTTCCTGCTGTAACACTTACTTTGTTTCAATGTTAAACAGCTAACCAATCAGACACAGCAGACCCCAGATATTTGGCACAGTCCTGAAACTCCTGATCTTAACATCATTTTGGTACGAAAGGATTTTGTTGGGGGGAACTGAGAGGGTGTAATCATCATTACCAGTTGATGAGAACTAAATGCAGACTTAAGACAGAGTCAGTAGTTAATGTCGATTTGAGAAGTAACATTCAGTGTTTCTACATTCATGGAGACGGCGACAAGACTCTTACAGACAGCTCCATGATGAATCATCAAACGATGAAATGATACATTTGTTGAACGACGAGAGATGGACTTAAAGCGTCCGTCAAACTGGCCACATCTGGTCTGAAGTTTATGGACGAGTCTGCCAAGATTCCAGATTGACTGGATGAGAATGGCTTTCAGGAGAGATTGTGAGGAGGATTTGAGTGATGAGATGTGAGAGTGGTGCCAATCATTGGGAGTGATGGTTGCAAGAAACAAAGACGCAGACAGACATACATGTCACAGAATTCTGCAAAGCTTCAGGTTGTCTCGTACATGTAAGGACCATGATGAAACCAAATATAGAGTGAAGTAAAATTTGCTGAATCCAGCAACGTCAAAGAACAATGAATCATGAAACCTGTTAATAATACTGGAGTATACCATGTATAGCGCACGTAACACTCAAGGCACTTACATGTATGAAGTCAGATGATTTATGCAAAAAAAAAACAAGCATACTGGGAAACCTACATGTATCCCTTCTAGAAAAAAATCAACTGCAAGAAAAAAAATGCTCAGATAAATTTCTCAGAATGAATTTCAGTGAGATCTGCCTATAGAAAAAAAGGTGGGATATTTTTTTGTAGGCCCTACATGTATGCAATACAAATTATTGCTTCCTATATTTGGAAAGTGTGCATCTTGGTAATCATGGCAAATTAGCATCTCCTCTAGGCCTACTGGGTTTTTTTTATCTCTAATAACATTATGGTCTGTATGAGTCATACACAATGAGGCAATCTTCTTAAGATTAATCTGAAAAACTGTCTTAATTTCAGTCATAAGGACTTGCACATGCCTTTTTATGGACTATGGAGCTGGAACAGAACATGTCATGGATTAAATGCCTACATACATGTACATGTAAGTATGTACCGGTAAGTGATGTACCGGTATGTACCTGTACATGGCAGATATGATTTCAAAATGTACATGTAGTTGGTTAAATTAAGAGCATTCAGCATACTACATGTATGTTTACTTAAAATAAATTTATACTACAAAATCACAATAAAAATGTACAGTGGAAGGTCACAGAAAAAAACCCAAACTATCAGATCTCAAGTACCGGTAGGCCAATTTAAAATATTTGCTCTCACTATCTTGTTTATTCTGTAATTAAGTACCTTTGTCTTGGGAATTCTCCCCCCCCCCCCCCCCACCACCACCACATCAAAATCTGCCAGGACAAGGAGTAACCTTGACAACTAGTCACACCCAGTTGCCTTTCATACAGACTCCACAAGTATGCCCTATCAATCCAGACCCAAGTACATCCCACCATCATCCTCAACTTCCAACTAGTTAGACCATGGGGCAAGAGATATGAGCATGTAGACCAGTCAATCAGTAGACCATTGTCCAGGGACAACCACAGGGACAAGATGAAGAAAGCAGTTCAGCTAAGGTCACCAAGTCCTGTGCTATAAGACCTGATAATGACAAGTGGTACAGGAAGGGTTATTCTGTTGCTTAAAGGGAATATACAACATTAGCAAACATCGAAAAATAAAACTACCAAGTTTTTACGAAATACCTTACTACGTATGTAGGATGTTGGTAAATGACAGTCTAAAGCATCCTGTAAAATTATGGCACCTGGTGTGAAGTTATTTTCAAGAAAATATAATTTTTGTTTACATTTCCAACAACGGTCGGCCGACCACCGTTGGAAAAAACCTAACTATTTTTCAACTACTACTCCAAATTTACAATTTTGTTCAGTCCAAATTTTGTTTTCTATTGGTTACATGTTCATGAATGGGTGCAGGCCAGCTACAACTGGTTCCCTTACCTTACAATTTTCGGCATCTATAAATTGATCCATTTCATCTTTAGTAGAGTCAGGGAACCAGACTACTTGAACATTTTTGTTTTTCTTGGTTTTTCCAGCATTTCCGAACACAAAACTTCAAACATGTCAGTGTAACAATATTTGATCTATTATACTAACCCCTCAAATAGTTCATTTCTGAAAATGACAGCAAATGCCAATGATGTACATTCCCTTTAAATGGGCATTCTTCTTAAATCTGCCTACATACACTTTGATGATTACATGTGATGGAGGAAGGATGAAACAGGATCTACTCTTAAAGGTGCACCTTTGAAAAACCATGACTTTATGGGGGAAAGGCAACTTAAAGGTGCACTCCTGTCAAACACGGCTTTATGACAAGTAATTAGAAAGAGAATAATGAAATTGTAAGGAGACATGTGCAAAGTATGCATTCATAAAGACTGCTACCCCATACTCCCACGGAGAATTCAAATCTGAAATCCTGAGTGCAATGCCAGTGAGTTTGATCATTCTGCCTTGCATTGTCTTCTGATTATAACACACATCTAACACCAATGCAGCCAGTTTCCCAAGCTCATGGAGCAGTTCCCAAGCTCATTGAGCAGTTCAACAGATTCTATAGGAAGACTTCTTGTGCTGTGGAAATAAACATTCTGGAATGTTTTGCTGGAAGGGACAATTCCAATCAAAATCCGCAGTTTGTTTTATTTACTCATCCGATGAATTATGCGTTTTTAATTTCAAGCACGTTTCACTGTTAAAAAGTTTCCGGGATAAACATCCATTTGGAGGACTAAGGCAACAAGAGTCAATATTAGAAAAGCGTTTTCTCTGGTATTATTTCAGGTGGGATAAGGAATGATTTATGTCAGAAAGCTGGCAAGCAGATGCTGCCAATAATTATCAAACGTTGACAGAAATTGAAAATGTTCAGCCTTCAGTTTCTTTCTAGAAAAAAACTATTCTGTGAAACTGTACTAAATGCTTTGAGAGATTTGTTTGGAATTGGAAATCAGAATTATTTGCTTGCTGTTCTATCAAGAAAATGTGTTTCTTCCTATCTGTTTCTTCTTGCATTCATTTTATTAAGTTGTGCCAGAAAGTGCATTAATATATGGAATTTACCACTACTACCGATACATATAATTTTCATCTTCTTTCTATATAATTTTCATCTTCTCTTACATTGATTTCTTTTTCTGATTTGACAATATATCACACAACCAATCAGATTACACATGACCATTTCAAACAGAGGTACAGTAAGTTTTGAAGTGTGCTCTCTTATTTCCAAAGTGTAAAGATTCACTCTATCTGACTGAAAATAGGGACGAGACGATTAAGAGTCAAATCTTTCAACTGAAAAAATTGAGATGAACTTGAGTTTCAAAGTATTTCCATCTAAAATTATAGTGATTTTCACTCCAAAATCTAAATTGTCTCGTCCCTAGTTTCAAACTTCGAAACAAAGAGTGCAGAAAATAAGCTTTTGTCCAAACATTTGTAAACTGATCAATTTGTAAACAATGCGTATCTGAGGTAAATCCAGTCAAAAGACTAGGTTTTCTCTTTAGAAACTCAACACACATACCCGTACCTCAGCAGAATGGTATGAATGCAATTGATATTTCCTCATCTGATTATCTACACGTTGATGTTATGATATGGCAGCATATCATAACACAAGTCAAGTGCCTGTACTTAATCCCCTGCTGGGCAGACTGATGGTTAGTCATGTCCACACTCAATGACTGAGGAGAAAAGGGTACAAAATGAAGAATGGAAATATGTGTACACATTGATGTCTGTAGTGGCTTGGTGTACAAAAAAAGAATTGGGAAAAGTGAACAAAACTGCTTACTGACTGGACTGATCGGAAATATAAAAGTCAAAAATTGAAGAGGATCTGATTGCTTTATCCAAGCATGACCATTTGCATATTTGAGAAAGCTCCTGCTAAGATGGAATGCCAGAACCTCAAAATTGTTTAATTTGCTTTGAAAACAAATTCACAAATTGCTGCAAGACAGTTTAGCTATTCCCATGGTGGAGAGCCCACATGGCCGGTTTTAAACGGATGATAAAGACCGGCTAGCTGGTCTTAAACACTTTTCAAGTGTCACATGAAATTTCGAGTCCTATGAAATCCAGTGCCGTTCACCCTTATATTGGTTGAACGTTTACAATCATCACATAGGCATGCAGAACACTACCAGTGAGTCAGCTAAATTTCATAGTCCTAAATTCACAACACACCAGCACAGCTGCGTTCTGCACCACATTGCGCAGTACGCACGACGCGCGTCAATCTCCATACAAGGAGCTGTTTACCACTACTCGCGAGACTGGACATAAATGTAATGTTATAAATATAGCTAGAGGGGTGTCCCAAAAAAACATGAAGTAAACTTTTTGAACAAAATCGTCCAAAATTTTTGACTTTTGTTTTTTGGACCGAAAGGTTTTGATCTTTTGACCAAAAAGGTAAATTTACAATTAGGAATATAATGTGCTTGGCCAGTATCAAACACTATGTTTAAGACCGCTTGGAGTCTGGATGCTGATAATTACCCGAGTCCAAAAATATGACACTGATGTCTAACTGATTCCCTCAACTCTAGTGGTAAGTGCTGCAGTATGCAGTATGAGTCACAAATTAAAGTCATACCGCAATTAATTTTAATTCACACAGGAATGGCCTCCTTTCAACAAAGATTTAGGCTTTAGCCCACAATTGCACAGCTAAAATATTAACTGTAAGCTTGTTCTACATGTAGAATTAAACTGGCAATATTCACACAAGCAAACTACACAGTACCAACTACCAAGATGCAAATTACTACCAAATCAATCCCACAATGTTCCACAGACATACCTTTGAGTCGAGGTGGTAAACCACAATCTCAGAGACGGTTACACTTCAAGATGAGACCTCTTACCACACAAACCTCCCCTACAGAACCTCCAGACAACACTGAATGATGCTGACATGCACGATTGAATGCCCAAGTTGCATCCTTCAAACCCAACGCATCACTGACCGACGACTACGCAATAATCACTGAACGGTTCCGTTCATCCGCACCACTCCAAGATTGGATTAAGTGGGGTTCTTCATTTCACAAGATTACCCTCTCTCTCTCTCTCTCTCTCTTGATGAGTGTTGTGACTTGAGAGACCCCTCAGGCAAGTGTGATCCTACCCACTAGAAGGAGATTCCATTACTGTTGACAGACTCCGGGCACATGACACAGGGCACAACCAATGCCAAATTAGGGGGGTTCATTTACAGAATTTTGTACAAGTTTACATACAAGAAATTTGATTCGTAAGATCAATGGTCACTTGTCACTCGATGTAAATTATGTTCTTAAGAAAGCTTTTCTGTAAAAAAAAAATGCTTTGGTACGTACATGTACAATGTAAATACACCAGGTACCAGATTTACAATTAACATTGTACTGATCAGATCATTTAAAAACTCAAGCTAACTTCATCCTTCAATATCATCTTGTTTTGCTTGATAATGATTTATTCCCTGAACTGTAAAGCCCAACCTCTTTTACTTTTTGTGGGCATGATGTCCAAATTCTCAATGTCTGAATCTGTTTTCAAGAAAACAAATTTTCATTGCCTTAGTTTAGCCACAAGGATCCCTCCGATTTTTGAGAAAATTCGTAAAACTCACAATTCTCAATTCAATCCATTCTCACGTCAACACACAACAAATCCAAATTTCGGTAAAATGGAATTAATTTGACCAAGCCAGACTGAAAAAAAGTAACTAAAAGAGAACAATTTCCCTGCTATAAAGTACACAGCAAATTCTATCAAGTTTGTTCATCCTAACTTTTTATACCTGAAGGATCTTAAATTTTCTGAAGATCTAAAAATAAAATCTGAAATCAGAACAAAAAGATCACGCAGCAATAAATAATTGGCTTCAAAGACTCCCGAAACTGCAATCTCCAAGTTCAAAGACACGTCTGAGAAAAGATTTACATCCAAGGAAGGCAAAGAGATGAGCAGAGAGTGTGTCAGGGAGTTATCAGAGGAAGGAGGGTGTTTATAAACATGGGATATTACAAAACCAAACACTCAGGACCGAGGTGAATGGCAGATTAGACAGGACTGCGCAAGAGAGAAATGACAGAACCATCTAGGGACTCAAAGACTTTATCCAAAAAAAAACTCATGAATTTTTTCTGCTATCTGCAGCTCTCCTCAAATTCTATTTTTTAATTTTTTTTTTATATTCTCATGTCCAAGTCAGAGGGGCCTCGTAGCCGAGCGGTTAGAGCGTGGAGCTACTGAGTGGAAGGTTGGCAGTTCGAATCTCATTCGGACCAAAAACTGGAAAACTCTCTCTGACGACCCAACAGTTAAATGGGCACCTGATTCGTTCAGGGAAGGTAAGACGGCGAGAGGAGAGGACTGGGCACCGCCACTCATATGCCGCGCCCAAGACACAGTGGACCTCTAACATCCCACTGCCCCTACGGCCAGTAATGGCTATGGGATCTCTACCTTTACATGTACCTTTACCATGTCGAAGTATATACACTCTTGTTTTACTATACTCTTGAAGACAATGCTTTGTGTTTCCCTTTGTCCCTGTTAAATAACACTCTCCCATAGACTAAGCACACAAACTTACTACAGAGGACCGTTTCCAACAAAAGACCCAACTCCCTGAGGACTGAAAGGATCTGTTGTTCTAACGTTGTGTGTCGGTCCTCGGGGGTTATGTAGAACATGTACAATAGTACACATACACATATTATCATATCATTATTCAATAAATCCTACAGTGCCTCTATCGTCCCAAACGGCCCTGCCCGTTACTCCCTGTACATGTACCGGTACCACCTTAAAACTCCTGTGTATGGTTTGTGGATTCATCAGGGAATCACTACACCTGCTAATGAGCTGCATCTTGATGCCACACACGGTCTGCTCACAAGCAGGGTAGGAAAACAAAAGCTTGTACTGACCACCCTACCACCGGGCACCTCACTATATATCTGCTGCAATCATCAGCATTGGTGCTAACTCTTCTCCCAACCTTGTGTGATATCACTGGTCTACGGTACCTGTATGAAGACCCAAAACTAAATCTTACAGATACTAAGCCAATGGGCAACTGATTGTCTCAATCCTCTGATGAAGGGTCAGGTAGTTTAAATAATTACGTAGAGTGCATGCACAAATCTGATCACTGCTTTCCATGTCTTTGTGGCATCCAGAATTTGACTTAATAGAAAAGGAACAGTGGAAGAAAAGAAAAGTACATTTGTATACTTATATAATGTACATCATACCTTGACTGAACCAATCAACTCTCAGAGGGGCCTTAGCAAGTCGCATATGTCTTCATATTATGAAGGCAGGTCTCCAGTCTAATAGTCCATCGTCATACAGGGCGCTGATGACCTCTCATTTCTCTGAGCTCTCATTGGATGGATTTGAGTCATTGGTCAGTGGTGACCTGAGGTCAACCTCCGTATGCGCCCTACCAGTGCGCATACATGTAGTTTGGATAGATCGGCAATGTGCAGTACAATTATGTTTGCTACACGTTGCATCCTGGGATAACGGTAGTTTGCGTGACGAACAGGGACTCTGTGCAGCGCATACTGTCCCACAATGCACTGTAACTACATGTACATGTACGTGCCTTCACTGCCCAATTCCGGTCTGGCGGCTATCCATATTTGGTCTATGGTGGTGACCTACCCACTTTACAAGCATGCGTTTCCTTCATACAATTTGTGAAAGCCCCCTTAAAGTAGGATGGTGGGATGAGCGAATCCGTGTACACTGGTCTGTGGTCCAAACTTATTATTTTAAAGGTGTGGTCCCCATGCAAATTAAGTGGTCCCCCTTCAACAAATTAGATTATTTCCTATTAATAAATTTTCAACAAGTAGTTTTTATTCCAACCCTAAAAAACTCCTTTTTTTTCTTTCTCTTTTTGGATGTCTGCAACCCTCTGAACAAAATATTTTTGCTTTGGGTACAAACAGAAGACTGGCACCCAGGCTGTACATTATTGATACTGATTGTGGGGCGGGAACCAGCCTACCCCGCATTGTCTGGCAACCAATCATTTGAAATTGTACAGTAATTAACGCAATAACTACACACAGGCTGATTATTTTGGTGATCAATGTCTCATTCAAAAGTGTATAACTTTTGTATTCCTAAAATTAGCAATTTAGAAAAGGAATCCACATGTATTCGTCCGGATGAAACTAGAAAATAGCACAGGGATTGCAACTTGATGTAGCTGGTGTCTGGTGCTGACTATTTGTTATCTCTTGGAATGATAGATGACATCTCCAGATGTTATGACAACTCGTTATCCTCCCATGAGCCGTGTTGACGCAACATCAATCTCTTATTTATTGAGATAACTGCCACACATGTCCCTAAGGGATGACAATGCTAGCAATAGATGACCTCATGAGGCAATATCCCATCAGTGATCTTACACATGAGATGCAGAAATGCACAGGGTACGCATGCTGGAATTTCAAATCTCACGATGCAAGCGAGAATTCATCATATTGCTTGAGTCTTTCTGATTGTACTGTCAATGATTTGGATGATGTTGTGGTTATGATGTATTTCCCACCACTGACCATGTACGTAGGTAGTACTGTAAGCAGAAATGTGGGGTATGAGTGGTAGAATTTTACATTTCATGATGAAGACAGAATTCATCTTATTGCTTGACTCTTTCTGAGTTTCCTGTTAGGATTGGGATGATAGTGGTATTGTGGATGCTGTATGTACATGATGCAGGAGTTGTAGACAGCGTTTTGTCTGAATCAGATGCATAGCCTATCACATGTATGGGGACATGTACCAGTACTGGTTTGAAAATTGTACTGTGCACATGGTGTGGAGTGCACACGACTACTACTAAACTGAACTTAGCTGACAAAATCATCTACATGTACTGTCTTTGTGTGAGGAGTTACATACACGTACAGTATCTAATTGCCATACTCAACCATACATTTACAATAAGACATCATGACATGGGATTTTACCACTGATCTCTATATAAAGACTGGATAGCTAATAAAGAGCCGCACAATGTACGAATTTGACGCCATATTGGTGAGACCGGCTGGTGATCTACAAAGGACAAGTTGCCGTCTTTATAGACAGCATGATTTCTTTTGTAACGTCGCGGCTCACTTGACTTATATTTTGG
The DNA here is from genome assembly GCF_015706575.1 of Patiria miniata. NCBI lineage: Eukaryota > Metazoa > Echinodermata > Asteroidea > Valvatida > Asterinidae > Patiria > Patiria miniata. The sequence goes on from NW_024037068.1 coordinate 26,293,791, forward strand.
CCACCACCACCTGACCACTGACCAACTGACCAAGGTTTACTACAATTTTTCTAACGTAGTGGTTACTTTTATAATGCCGCAAATCACTTTTTCGGCGTTTTTGAAATAATAATCAACTACGGAAATGTGTTCCTTGTAGAACATCATAATATGTGTACGTGACCAAAATGCGCGTCAACTGTTGATACAACGCGCGCGTATTTACGCGTAGAACGTTCGTATTATACGCGGCCATCTTTGTGAGACCGGGGGCGAATTGGTCAATATGCAATGTCTACTGTGTGAATGTTGTATGCATATCCGCTATCCAGTCTTTATATAGAGATCAGTGGATTTTACAGATCCATCACTGATCTACAAGATCCCCAGTGGAAATTTGATCAAAAGTTCCTGATTTACACAATTTAGTTGAATTATCATATTACATGCAAAAATATAACAAAACCTAAGTGAAGTGCCAGGAAAAGGAAAAAATCATTTATAAGCTGTTAAAGGGAATATGTACAACATTTGCTTTTGCTGTAATTTTCAGAAATGGATGGATTTGGGGGGTTAGTATTTTACAGCGAATATTGTTACACTGACTACCGGTAGTTTGAAGTTTTATGTTCATAGATGCTGGAAAAACCAAGAAAACAATCCTGTTCTTGAAGTCCGGTTCCCTGACCCCACTTAAGATGAAACAGAGCAATTTATAGACGTCGGGAATTGTAACGCCAGGGAACCAGACTAGCTGGCTTGTACCCGTTCATAGGAGTGAATTAATCGATTGCAAACAAAATGCGGACTAACTAAATATGGTAAATTGGGGGCAGAATTTTTAAAAAAAACCAGTTTTTCCAATGCTGGTTGGCCGACCAGCATTGGAAATTGATACAAAAATATCACTTTCCTTGAAAATGTCAGCACACCAGGTGCCATGATTTTACAGGATGCTGTAGAGTTTTAGACTGTCATACACTAAAAGTCCAGTCAGGTATTTCATAATAATTTGGTAGTTTTGTTTTTTTATGTTTACAAATGCTGTATATTCCCTTTAAATGAAAGTGAATTATTTCTCGGACCTACAATTTCAACCAAGAGCCTTTACTAAAAAATTATTTGACTGCTACATAAAGGACCATCAGCTTTCAAACCCATGATGTACTGTGCACCATACAGACTACAAAATCCTTTTGTTCTCCAATTTCTGCCAAAGTATGCAAGTTTTCAGTAAATCTTGGAAACAAAGCCTAGTCATCACGTTGACTTCCTGACCCCTGACCTCTGACCTTAGCCTCATAGTTTGATTGAACACTGTCACTCACACACTTGACCCTTGACATCATTCTATACTCCAATCAAGAGCACTGTGGGGAAAATGCAAATGAGGTGTCACAGTGGGTGGTCTGATCAAGTCTTGTCCCAAGAGTCCTGACAGCATTAAATGTCTTAAGAGTTTGTTTGAGGATAGTCTGGTGACCATGTTGGATGCAGCTGGCAACATTATGATGTCCCAAATATAACTGTTGAAATGTTGATGTTTTCCTTCTAAACATCTACAATATCTGCTATTTTCTACTATAAACATTTACTCAAACAAAAGCTTCAACTAATAATATCCACATTAAATACACATGTACATGTGTTGGTAACACCAAAAATGAATGTAAAGTTGTATCCACAGACAAAGGTACATGTATTAGCTTTCCCACCAATCAAAAGATGTTCTCAAACTGAAATCCCAACCATTCCATACAGCTTCCCTTCAATACATTTCTCCACATTAAACTTTCAACTTGAACAAGATTTGCAGGCAGGTTAATAGAGACTTGCAGTTGGTATGAGCAATTGCCCTGAAGATCCTAATCCATTAAAAAAAAAGCATGGTAAAAGTAAAAAAAGTCCTAGTGAATCTGTTATTGAGCAATGCTCAATAATTTCCCTCGCCTTCGGCTCAGGTAAGCACCAGCATCCAGACTCCAACCGGTCTTAAACATAGTGTTTAAAACCAGCCAAGCACACATTGATTCCAGACATCACCTATTGAATGATTCAAATTAAGAATGTGAAGTTCTAGAATACAAAACAAAATGTATGAAAACACAAAGGCTGCTGGATTAAGTTTGATAAAGCCTTGTTTTGTTACGATGTCGCCATTGTTCGCGGCGGCGCTACAGACAACTTTTCCTGCCTCAATGAATTACACTTTGTAATGTTGATTGTATGACATATGAACCAGACCGGTCGGCATTTCTAGTTCAACAACATACAGATGTAGGCCAGAATCAATCACTTATTGGCACATAATGTAGACATCATGTCCATCCAGGCCCACTTATTCATTTTAATAATGGTCATGTTTTGGTACATGCTTCCACTGTGTTTGTATAAGCACAAGCTGTGCATGTTGCCGACGGCGACAGAATGTTGTTGCTCTTTCGGATCATGTCAGAAGGTGAAGATAGTACTGACTCTGTTATGAATCAAACGCCGAGTTGCTGGAGAGATGGCAAGTTTTCTTGGCTCTTACTAAGGGCAGAGGAATTACACTGTTCTTGTGTGACATTGGCCAAACATTGGAAAGTTTAAGCAGCTACATGTACTCATAAAAGAGAATTTCACAAATCCTATGACAGATTGTACAAATTGTAATGTATAATTGTACGTATACAGTTATGGGATGTCCATTTTGGCATGGGACTTTTGTCTTACAAAAATAAGTTCATCAAAGTTTATTCTACTAACAGTATTTTGCTATTTTTTCTGTTACATGTACCTTTCTAAGTCAAACTGCACATGACCATATGAATGAGGCATTGTGTTCAATTTGCATCAGTACATTGTACATCTTACTGGTTTTTGCTTTTGGTAGATTTGGGAGGGTACATCAATTGTTAGTAGAGTGTTTGGATTAAAATATTAATAGCACTCTTGTGTTTAAACATGTGGCTAATTCACAGATAAGCAGAGTTGATACAACATATCAGCAATTGATAACACAGGTTTCAGACTGGCCTTCCACAGTCACATCCAACCAAATAGTCAGCAGCAACTCTAGTCAACACAGATTGTATCTGGCTTCAGACAGGTAACGTTCATGTGCTTACTGTCCATTGACTAGACCCTGTATTAAGTCTTTGGAACAACTGCAACAGTTGACGGTTCAACACATTTACTCCTGTTGCAACCAGCAAACTTTTCATCTATTCATTTCAAATCTTCAGAATAATTTGGTTCCGTGCGGCTTTGAAAACATGCAAAAATATATAATGGCCTAAATTTCAATTTAATTTTTGTTTTTAAGTAAATGGGACAATCTTTATGAATTTGCCCGCCTCCCTGTTCATTATCCACAGAAAGTTTTCATCAACAGATGCCAAAGAAAACACTAACAAACTTTGCATAAATCACAGATCATTAAAGACAAGAGTTTTTCCAAATTGTGTTTACAGGAGGCCTCCAGCCTAGATTACCCAAATCTCTCGTCTGAAATCCTTGGCCTAATTTTGAGCCAACCAGACAATAAGGACAATGATGTGCCGTCTATTATCCCGAGGTGTCCAAATAACGTCAGAATCGCACCAAAACATTTGCCTTGATTCGCTGGAGGGTGCTGGCACCCAGTCAATGAGGGGCGACGGTGGTTACAAAAGCTGAGAGTAATCATGTGGAAGTTACATGGGGGATTGCATTGGGGATGAAAGGGTACCGCGTTGGTCTGCTTGCGTCCTAATGGTTGCTGGATAAACATACACGGGCTGAGATTTGTGGTCATAATGCATGAATGCATCCATTTTATTTCTTTCTTGTTCAATTTCTGTTCTGGAGGATACAAACTCCCATTCATTAACTCAGTGCTGGGTGTATTTGGCTTTGTTGGCGACTCTCACTATGGTAAGTTTTTCAAGTTGCCAAAATACCGTCTTTGAGCAACACTGCACGTACACACACCTCACAGTATGAAGTCATTTCGTATGATGTCGTAGGGTGTTTCAAGCCAAGTTAAATGAAGTAAAGCTCATTTTTTGGTTATAGCTGAACATTATTAAATGTATATTCCTGAAATGCAAAGCAAACAAATTGTTACTAAAACACGCAAATTGATCACTAGGCCTTTACCGTAGGTGTGACAACGATTTGAAGACAATGAATTAAGTACAAGTTATTAGTAGGGAATCAACCGCAAAGAATTTTAGTTTGAAATATAAATATTAATTGTTAGGCAATTCCAGTGAGTTTTTAGAAGAGAATGACAATTGCAATGTATTAACCCAGAAAAAGGAATTGTAAGTTGACCAAGGCAGCCTGGGCTGGGAAAGGCACATACCACAGGTCAACTTTTTGGAGAGAGTGTTTGACTGTACCCTTGAGGATAGTGTGGCAGGTCTCTTCAAGCAGGTTCAATACAGATACAGGCTGTGGTCCAGGGCACTGAAGCAGATCAATACAAGGTGTTGGCATGAGGGGGTGTATTCTTGCATTGGGATAGGAAACCAATAGGCAGGTGTGAGATCAGGAGTAAAGGTGTGGATCATTGAAGGTGATTGCTTAAGGCAAGTCATCACAAGGCTCACTAAAAAAACCTGGTAAGAAATGTCTAAACATCACGTTTTTCTTCTCCAGAATTCAAATACCGGTACTTTTTAAAGCAAAATTTGAAAAACTAAAAACCAGGGCTCAATATCAGCGCTGCCTCCGTCGATTTCATAGAGACTGTATCATTTTAACAGTAAGCACAGCAAAAGCATATAACCCTAACCCTAACCCCGGAGGAAAAAGTAGCTAAAATCAGTGACATAACAATAGAAATCTCCATGCACACGCAACAGTTAGCACACCCAGGCCTGGTGCTCATGCAGCAGCATGATTTTCTGCTACATGTACAGTAAGCACAAATTCGAAATGAAATTGACTCCTGGCTGGCTTTTTTCCCAGTGGTATTTACAACAAGTGATAGTAATAACGAGCTGGCCACACTTCTTTGCTGATCCCAGAGGGCCAGCCTGAGCCTACATGAACAGTTCCCTTTGTACCGGTACCTATCTCACTGACTGACTGACTGACTCCCCCCCCCCCCCCCCCCCGACTCCCCAACTGACTGACTGACTCCCTGACTGACTGGTGAATTAGACTTGCTTAAGTCTCACTTTGACCCAAACATTTCACTGAGATGACTAAGTTGCCCCTCAGACCAAATTGGTGTTGGGCCAGCTCTACCAGTCTGCCTGGCCTTGTCAATTCCTTCAAACTCTCACTGCCATCTCCATTAGTTTGGCCTACATCCAAAGATCAAAGTTTACACCTGAAGATCTAAAAGTTTCAACGTCTTAAATTGCTTCTCATTGATCTGTGGTCCAATAGCTCCCTCTAGAGTTCATTTGTTATTAACGCTTTTTCACCTGACAGAATCCCACGCAACAGGAAACCGGATTACATTTCAAGGAAAACATGTAGACTTTGAAGATGTGTGCGAGCCACTCTGTAATCCGATCGCGGAATCAATACCGCCCTCTAGAGTTAATAGGTCATTACTGCCGTAGATTACAGTATATAGAGCGTTGACAGGTTTGATCTTGCTGTCTTATCTCTCCCTCAAAGAGCGCAGGTTTCCCGAGTTTGGACACAGATACAACCAGATCAATACTGCCCTCTAGATTTAATGCTTTAAGCTCGTTCACCGGATTAAAAGAGGATGCAGAAACTATTTTGAGGAGAGGAGATATCTGTGGACATCTCAGATTCTGAAATATTGATTCTTGAATCAATAGCATCGCCTGTAACTAACTGATGCTGTGTGGGATTAAAGGATTGGCATTCTAAGAAGCTTAGTGATGGGGTAATTTGCTGACGTGAGGACGTGAAGAAGAGAAGGATGTGAGGGATTATTAGGAATCAATATCTGGGAGTAATTGAGGCAGGAAGGCCACCCACCTGGCCGATGGATTAATCTATAACAAATTTACAAGTGTATGTGAAAGTAATACCATCAGCCTGAAAAAAAGCACAGCATCACAGAGAAAAAATATGAAACACCCCAAATTCAACACATTCTTACTGAACATTGTAGAGCTTTGAAATGCCTGTGCATATGAACCTCCCCCCCCCCCCATCACTTAGACCCATCCAAAAAGTAGCCACCAGTGTTAACCGTTTCACAAAAACCGACAACCCTTGAAAGCTAAAAGTAGAAAGGGTGTGCGATTGGTCTCCAACGTATTTGGGAAATTTCTGGAAGTTTTCTTGCAAAGAAAGAGAGTACAGTTGCATTTAGAAATTCCTGAATATACATGTACCTGGAGTACATGTATGTAGGTTTCAGCAATAAAGTTTTCTCAAATAAAAGTTGAAAACAAAGTTAATGGAAAGTATTCCAATTCAAGTTGTATGTTATACATGTATATTTTTCAGTCTAAATTTCACACATTTAGGAAGTGGAGTATTACAATTTATATACAATCTACAGCAGTTAATACAAAAGTATACACATTTGATACATTTAGGAAGTAGAGTATTACAATGTATACACAGAAAGAGAACCTGCTTGGATGAAGATGGAGTTTGGTACATGTATTCCCCTAAGCTTACTATTATGGTTAACTTTGGAAGAGTGTCAGGCCCCTTTGAAAAAGTGCAACAATCTGGTAAATACTTTAAACAATCTAGAAGTCCAAATGGTTACTTGTTTTTCATTTTTAATACCGGTATATTTTGATGTCATCACTATCAGTTGTCAGGGAATGGGACTGGATCAGACTTGGTCTTTTGCTTCAGAGATCACAATTATGCCCAACACTACTTTAAATTTACCTATTGCTTTGATATCATTATTAATTAGTGATTTTTGTTTTACTTGTAATTTATGTTCAAGGTTTATATTTAATGTAACAAATGTGACAGTAATTCGGCCTGAGAGCTCTGTTATAAAAAATAAAAAGTAACTAAAAACATGGATGGTTTGATGAAGTTCACATTTTAATCATTAGGATTTGCTTTGCATCGCGTAAACAGTAGCAGACTGCTTTTGGTGTCATTCCGACATGGCCTAACTGATTGGGTATCAGCCACTTCATGCAACCCACTTCCCTTCTATCACATTGATTGTCCACAATCTAGGTCATGAGGGTGATTCACATCTTGTTTTCTGTTGACGGAGAGTGTGACATTTAGCCAGCTCTCACAAAAACTGCTGGTTTAATCACCTGTTATCAGTGACACAGAAATAGTTGTGTTGTCAATGATGTGTAGATTTTTGCAACATGACACCTCAATCATGTACATTTGTGTACATGAACACTTAATGTAATATTATGTATGTATGGAACTTAGCAGTCTTTTTTAGTCTCTTCAAAATGCATACATCTGATAAAAACCAATGCTGTATGATACAGTTCGTGGATTTGAAACTTAAGAAGCGCGACAGTTCGTGTACATTCTGTACACATCTATTGCAGGAAGTTTACCCATTAGGATTGAAGTGTAGGAACGCTGCTGAATCCAACAGCAGAAACTTGAAGTCTTTGTTCAGTGAAAAGTTTCACACATCTTAAGTTTGTTCAGGTTTTTCTAGATTTCATGATCAACTTTTTGCAGCCAAAGTTTTTTTTCAACACGATGGAGGTCATTTGGACCAATTTCCTAGAGTCATGCACAGAAACCTGCTATGCACAGACATTATTTACAAGGAAAATAGTGGCTACTTGCCAAAGTTTTATGCAATTTATATTGAATGTAATTGAATTTAAGTTACATGTAACTTGTTTAGCCCAGAAATTTGCCACGTAAATAGTATGTACAGTGTAATACGTTCTCCTCAGAAGCTTCAAAATATTAGGCCCTAATCTAAGAAGATCTACCGGTACCGTACTCTCATTTCTTTTAACAGATTCATTACACAAACTGTAGGTCCGGATTTTACAAGATCTACTCTAGACAAACTTTAAATCTAGAAATGTTGGTATTGTGCAGGTCTCTCATTTGCAGATTTGTGCTGTGTGCCAAGCCGACCTCAAAAAGGTTTGATCTGTGGCTGTCATGGTATGACACTGTCCTCTATGGTATTTCAAAAATGGTTAGCCCTTAATCCTATTGTCAAACAGGACTACTAGACATTACCCATGCTGCAATACCATCGTTGTACAGTAAATACACATTGTACAATAAGTAGCATGCATCCTACACATGTGCATGACTGACTACAGGTGTGCATTGTGACAACGAATACTGCAACCAAACCAAGATCTAAAATCGTAATTCTCAAAATCTGAACTTACTCAATGGCCTGTTTAACTTCAGGAGTATTTGATGGTGTGAACATGCATAAAATGTAACATTAGTAAGTCTGTCCTGAGCTAATATGGCCCATTAGACTGACATTTAAGCCCGCCGCACAAGAGAGCTACGTGCTCAGCAAAAAGTCATTCGAGGCTATTTGATCAGGACGTAGCTCACAAAATATCCCCGTGTGCGCGAAATTTCTGCTGAGTTTTCTGTCTCGCGAGCTATCATGTTTGATTTCTTTCGCCACGCGAGACAAAGAACTCACCATGTGCGGTCAACCTGAGCTACGTGCTGAGCTAAAAAAGATTAAGCTAACTAGCCAATGAAATCACGCATACTCTGTACATGTGATTTTAAGATATTTGTAAGCGAATCTTCTAAAGCCTGCTGGCATTTTGTCCCCATTTTTGTACATAACGCGACTCTCAGCACTTACATGTAGCTCAGGTTGACAGCACATGCCACACAGTGAGTTTTTCACCTCGCATGGCGAAAGAAATCAAGCAGGATAGACATTTGCCTCACGGCCTCAGCAAAACTTCACCGCACACGAGGGTATTTTGTGAGCTACCGATACGTGCTGAGCAAATACGGCCACGAATGACTTTTTGCTCATCACGTATGTAGCTCTCGTGTGCGGTGGCCTTTATTTTCGGTTCCCTGGTATGAAAGGACTTAGATTAGTTCTCACCTGAGTAAACTTGTGAAACTGTTCTTTCAAGCCCTTAAACAACTAAATACAGTGTTAATATTAAAATGTTGGTGAATAGCAAAACCCAAAATTACCTCAGACAACAAACTCAGACAACAACAGTATGAGAGGCCATATTTGCAAGGTGCACAGGTCCTCAAATTCTTAAATACAAGAGACACATCACAACTCATCTGCCATCTTTCATCAGATGACAGGGATAGGGATGTCCCGAATAGGGATAGGGATGTCCCGAGTATTTGAATGGCTTTTTGCTGGTTCGAATATTCAAAAAGGAAAAAACACTACGCACATAGGCCTGCACATAGGCCTGCACACACAACTGTGATGTTACCGTTTTTTAATCTTTAACCCTAACCTTCCCAACTCCATCAAAATACATTACCCCATTTTGGTGGATTTTGGGGGACTTGGTCCTGCAGGCCTAGTTTGACTAAATATTGATGGAGTATGATGGACTTGGGCCTGGAGGCCTAAAGTAAAGCATGCATTGGAAGCAGTGTGAGTGATGGATTTTGGCGGACTTGGTCCAGTACTTAGTAAAAGACAGAAGTCAGATGCCACTTTTTTTTACCACCGGCTCAAAATATCGTTCGCTGCACGTAAATTTAACCGGTGTACTTTTGGCATGCGCAAAACTTGATCAGTGAGTTTGGAATATTCATATATTCGATCAAACGCTGTTTTGAATAATCAACTACTAGAATGCAAATGGGCAGCTCTAGGTGTGTAGAAAGGGACAGGGAAGTTTTGGTCATAGTGAACAACAACCAATGAGAAGGCTGGTTTATATTTCACATGAATTACAGTGCAAAGCGAATTTGTTAGTCTAACGGCAATCGTCACAATGTAACTTCACTTGTTGACTTCATAAAAGCATGAACTACATGTACATGTAGCTGTAGGCCCTCGTCGAAATTACTTGACTACGGCTTACTTCACATGTGTCAAGGAAAGCTGCTGAAGCCACTTGCCATAGACACGTGTTACTGATAACCATAGCCAAGACTGTTGCCTGTCCTTGTTTGGGTCTCCAGTCTACATTTATCACTCATCCAGTTTGGTCAACTGAGGGCGCTGTCATAGTATCATCTCTGGTCTACACACAGAACTGAGTAATGTATTGAATTAGCCTCAACTCAATTCTAAAGTTACAGTTTATATTTAACTGAACCAAAATAAATGTATCTGTTATGCCCAAACTATAAGTTGGGATTGTTTCACTGTAGAAGTGATTCTCTCATCTATAGTTGGGCTGATGTTATTGTTGGGACGTGACGGACCGACGCTTTTTTCAATTCTCAAAATGATCTACACTTCGTGTACACATTTGTAACCATTTAGGCGCCTAATTCTATTGGGCCCCAATAATGTAATTTGCTTCTAATTAATACTCTTCACCATTATTGTGTGTGCAATAACTTGGGGATTGAATGCAAGAACTGTGAAATAAGGAGACCTCGGTGAGAAAAGATAAGACAAAAATGGATGTAAACATTGTCATAGGTGGGCGTGGACACCAGGGAATGTGTTACATTGGTTTATAGTTTATTTCTAGCCCCCGGACCTGTTTTTGAAACTCAATGGTTGTTGAGTATGTAGTGCTGAATGGTAACACATAGCAACCGATGAAAACTGGTGTGCAAATGAATAGATGTTTTCATCGGTTGACATCACTCCACCCCGATCTAGGCGCAGGCTAGACCTGTGAATGCCACGCTGTTGTGTCATTTCGAACCTGGCGAAATCGATCCGCCATTCATAATTTCGTATGCATGTTGAGTACTCACCTAGAAATTTAAATTTGCCTTCCCGCGTGTTCAGGATGTGTCATTTCGACGAAATTTGCCGTCAATGAAGACCCATACATGTACGAACGTGTAGAAATTAAATTTTAGCGTTTACTGGACAAGTACCCAGGGTCATTTGCCAGCAAAATTATCGGAGCCCTCCAAGCTACCCGTCTGCTTCATGTGACGCATATGATCGCGGGCGGCGTCAGACTGGCCAATCACGAGACCACATGATAAAAGGGTGCTAATAATTTGGAATTGCAGTTATGATCCGGACATAAGGAGTCCCTGGAGCGTCAGTGCAATACAAAATTATCCGCAGCATTTATCACGTGGCCTCGTCCAGTAAATCACATGCATTAGGAGGAGGTTGCAGGACGTCGAGATCTTGCCAGATTTTACCTCGAATTTCGTTTAAAATGCAAGATTTGGCATAAAAGCAGATTTCAACATGTTCAAGAAAGCTTGATGTGAGTAGGCCTACTTATCACACGGTAAAGTAATGTTCAGCTTTTGTCACGGAAGGACAATTTCGCTTGGTTCGAAATGGTACAAGAGCGTGGCGTAATTTACAAGCCACGTTCACGGGTCTAGGCGCAGGCCTACGGCAACTTTAATAATTCACAGAACACAATGTTGGCTATGTTTTGGCAAATATGGGTGATTAATATTGCGGTGAAAACAGTTATGATTTACAAATGAAATTACATTAGCAAAATGCACAAATTGGTAAGCTATGTGCGCTTCAATGCAGTCATTTCTGACATGTCTGAGGCAGTTGTCACTGCGTGAAAGTGAAACAATTTTGTGATAAAACACATTTTTTATTCTGCAACCCAAGGCAAATCTATTATACAAACTTGACAAAACTTTCCCAATATTTTGGAAAATGTTTAGGGTTTACAATTATGGGAAGCTTGATAGTTCTGTTGAGGTCTTAAAAACCTTCAAAATCATATACCATGCAAAGCTTAGTATGCATCACTACATACTGTACACACCATTGCATATGAAGTGCACTTCTTAACTTCTTGCCTTCTGAACACAACTTCGCTCAAACTTGTTCCCATTTTCCCACAGAAATTTTAACCCAATACCAACACTCTGAAGACGAAATTCCAACTCAAGTTACTTCTCTGTACTTACCTTTACTCTAAAATGACGGGTTACTTGACCTGTGACCATCAGAAATGGGGGAATTCCGGTGATAATTTGGACGATTCTCGTTGCATTCCTTACTCGTTCTTGTCACTTATCACACATGCATATGTACTGTGTAAACTTACAACAGTGGAAGGGTCAACGTTCTTATGCAAATCTTATCATAAACAACCTCGCGAACCCTCGGGTCAACATTTTCTTGGGCCGTTATTTCAGCCAGTAAACTTTGACCAAAACGGACTGTTTTGCATTGATCGACGAAGGTTTAGTCACCAATGTAGGAAATGTACTTTTTTCAGTCAAAGAATCAAATTTGAAGGATATCAAAAATTCGGTGGAAAAAGTTTCTTCGATGTAGGTCACGGTTCGGATCAGCAGGGGCCAAGCTAAGACGGACGGTGTCAGTTTACAAGATAACGAAAGAGGGCGCTGTAATTAATTACTGGAGTCGATTCGGCAGCGACGTATGGCAGGTGTATAGAATCCGGGCACATTACTCGTGAAGGCCCCCTTCAATGGCGAAGGCATAATCCGTCATGGGGCGTCATTGAAAGGGGCCTGTTTGTGTACAGTGATTGGGTGTAGACAGGTGTATGTGTCAAGATGGCATGCTTCGGAAGGTTGAAAAACGTGTGTTAGTAATTTTCAGTTGAAAATCTTAATTTTGACTGACGCGCTTCTTTGGGAAAAAGTTCTTCACAAAAAAAAATGTATTTTTCTCCAAAAGTATACGTGTTGTTATTGGGATAAGAAAAAAATAACGAATCAATAGGAACGGTAATGCATCTCTCATGCTTCATCGAGGACGGGCATCCCCCTCCATGCAATCAAATGGATGAGAATGAGATGAAAGTTATTATTTTCGGTTTTCGGCGATTTCGCAGACTACCCCCCCCCCCCCAAAAAGAGAAGAATCAGAGTTCAAAGGAATGAAAGTTAAATAAAAATGGCAGAAACTTGGTTTGTCTTGGATGACATTTCCATTGTGTCAACTCAGCCGTTTGGACAGTTCAGTTTGTGATGTTTGGTGACAGGCATTATTATGTTTCTCCCTAGATAACGACCCCGACGACTCAACCACATCGATGGGAAAGTAAACTTGATTATACCTACAGAAATATGAAATGAATTCATCACAACGTCCAGTCCCGCTTCTCAGAGCGATTAGTAGTGTTTTAATTACAGCTGTTCTCTCTGTACTGTCAACCAATAACTGATTGAATTTTTCCCCAGACGAATTTTTAAAAATCGATTGCCCGGGTTATTCCAAGTTTCATCCCAAAAAATATATATTTTGCAACTGCTCAGTTTTCTTATATAGCAACACATAAAAGTTAGTCACTTTTGAATTAGACGTCGAACGAAAAGAAAACAACGACGTTTAGTTACTGAATTATTTCTTTTCAAAATTCGAATTATTAGCGGTCCGACAATATATTTATTCGGCTTTCTCGCAGGGTGGGTTCATTTGTGCGCGAACTGAAAGCCCTTTTCAGAGGATTGCAGACGCCCGGCAAATTGGAAAAAGTAGCTTTCTGTACAAAAAATATACAACTTGACAATTCGTTAGGATAAAAAAAAAACAATATTATGTTTGACGAGCACGGGGTTAATAACCTCTTGTGCCTCTAATATTGTCTTGAGATGGCTGAAACTCGAAATTAGCACGCGTCACGGGGGAGCAATTGGAAAATGTCCCGGCTACCAGATGCTGGAGTATCTTAATATCCCCTTGTACTGTAAGGTAGGGCTCTGCACACGTGAATGTCTAATATTCAGACAAAGAACTTTTGCAGGCCCGTCTTTTTAAAGCAAAGTTGATTTTATGAGTTATATTATTTGCCTTACCAGGTTTTAATAAAGATATTGCGTACTACAGTTGTTGACAGTTTTGAAACAAATATCTGTGTCATTTTCTTTGTTGTTCCAGAACAACAGTCAGAATACACAATAAACTGCTCTTTTTTTGGGACGAAACAGGTTTTTGGGTCATTGCGTTTAAATGGTGATATTCTTCGAATGGATTGGGAAATTTAAGTATTTTTTTCATCTAAATGTAGCTTATGAAATTGGCTTCTCAGTCATTATTATGTTTGGTGCTACAACTTTTTATTTAAATATGAAATATATATTTTTGGGGGTTCGGGTTCCGCTTTTTTTTTACTCGGCACTCTGCAGTCCAATATCCACAGGCGTACCATACGAACAAGAAAAGGTTCATTTTAATGGCAGGTTTGTGAATGCAATGCATTTTCATGTAAAAATAGATAATCTTTTACAGGCGGCAGTGGGTAATTTGTTTTATAACACTGATATGAACAATATGCCTATAGGGCCCTACAATATCGTCAAACACCGATTATTTCTATTTCCAATTTGTTCTGCATGGTTTGGTTGCATAATTAGTTGAATATGTTTAACTTTTAAACTGAGGTTTTTATCGCTGGTGATGTTTGAAGACAATTGTGACGACGATTCTTAAAATCGCATTTTTGGACGAAAGAGGTTTTAGGGTCATTGTGTTTAAATTGTGATATTGTTTGAACGGATTAACCCTAAAAGGGCTGGGACGGAATCCGCCCCACCCCCTCAACTTTTTCCGCGATAGCCTTGATTTTTTTTCGCGACCGGAGCTGTTATGATTTTTAGCCTCGAGTCTTGCGCATCTTTTGATACAAAAAACGGGACCACGCTACGCGCCGTGAAAACTGAATTTTCCCATATACATGTACGTCGTGTACACAGAGCAGAATTACCATTCGTACATGAATAATTAATTAGCCATAATTCCAAAACCCTTTGACCTATAGTCATGAAATTTCTTGGGAATATTCATGATGAGTTGCTCTATGCATGTACCAATTTTCAACATTTTTCGTCACTCGATGGTTGAGATCTTGGGGGGGGGGGCCGGCTGAGAGATGGTCACAAAATAACCCGGCCCTTTTAGGGTTAAGGAATTTCAGTATTTTTTAAATCTTAAAGTAGCTTATGAAATTGGCTTTCCAGTCATTATTATGTTTGGTGCTGCATATTTTAAAGAAATACTTTTGGGGGTTTGGGTTCCGCTTTACTCACCCCGTATAATATAAGCCATCATCATTTCCAAGTATTAATTAAATAATATGGGATGTACATTTGACTCCAGAATTGAGGGACGAACTAACTCATAAGCATAACTTAATATTGGGTGGGGGTGTGGATTTAGAAAGTTGGTGGCAAAACGACTAGTCTAGGTCATCACCCGTTGTCCAACGGGGCCCTCTCTCCGGTCCAACTGCATATGTGCAATAAGGGCATATTAAACATACTACAAAGCGACCGACCTTGGGAAAAGAAATGCTTTCAAATTTACCTTTCTTTACGTGATGAGCATATATCTCGAATTTTACACTGGATATGATTTATATAACGATGCCCCACCACATTTATAGTGTCTTCATATTTATACATCGATTTGAATTACAAATTTCCTTCCACTCTGGGATTTGTTTAAGACATATACCCTAATTATGCCAGACACATGTTATTTTGTTTTCAGCAGTATAATTTGTACTGCCTGTTTATACGAAAATGGACTATAAAGTATGGCCACAATTAATGCACCCCATTCACCCCGAAATTGGCGTTAATTAATGAGTAACACTAACAGTGTCTGGCGTTGACTTGTCGTTGTTTTTAAGCATGCCCGGCTCTATATGAAGTCATGTAATATGAGCCCCAATTTTCCGAATGACTTCAATCTTGTTTTCTTCTTCTCCTTATAATTGCTGCCTTATTATGGTTGAAGATAAACGCACTGACCAAAGTTTTTCGTCTGTGACAAAAGTCCTAGGCCCTCAAACCTTTTTCATTCTTCAGCCAAAATGTAACCGTATCCGAAACGAAACCTAGGTTTGAAATTCGAGACCGAAACGACAACATGCAAATTTAGCTGGTACTCTATTTATCTTCCCACTACTAAATGCAGTATATACATCACGCCTACCAGCATCGTTTATGCAACATGGCGGCGCTCCTGGGTCGAGCAATTTGCAAAATTCCCGGCAACTCTTTGCGGGGTGTTTTGACTCAAAACGTCCTCAATAGATCTCCAGTTATTGCTTGCACAAGGTTTGTAGTTCGAACATATACAATATGTTCACTGATGTGTTAATGTGTTGTTGAAAAGTAGTTTTATCTGGACCTTTTTTTTCAAGCTGCAGGCTGCACATCAGTTCAGTTTGTTAAAATCATGAAAACGTACAATTCCAATTGTGTAATGCATTGTATAGTGTATTGCATCTATAACGTGAAAAAAATGAATACAAGGTTGAACTTGAAGAATTCGGACGCATGTTGCGCTGGATTGACACTTAATTTAAGATTCCAGTCTCTGATTTTTCTTTTCAACTTTTTACCATTAGTCCTAGTAGGCCCTACTGACAAGTAAGATTTGACTTTGTCGTTTGAGGCTTTCCCTTTCCTTTGCATGGTCAGGGTGGAGATACTAAACATGCTAAATAATGAAAGGTTTGCGGAAACACCATGTGCGAATAATTTCTCAACTAAGAGAATGGTTCTGAGTTTATACCTCTGGTTCTTTTCAAAACCATTCTCTTAGTTGAGAAATTATTTGCACATGGTGTTTCTGCAAACCTTTCATTATTTAGTCCTACTGACCTTCGTTGAGATAGGGCCTAGGCTCGGTGCCACTAATTATCTGATTAAAAAGTTGCAACTTGCATCTTGATGCAACTTTCATGACTTTGGCTGCCATTGGACTCACAAAATACAGCTTTAAATGGGCTAGATACAACGGATAAAGAGGCCAAATGATGTTGTTACTGTTGAAATTTTTTCCTTTTTTCGGTTTAAAACAAAAAGAGGCAGCCTGCAAAAAGGAAGCGGGCTGGACGCTAAACATGTTTTGTATTATTTCGCCTAAGTATTTCTTTTAACTAAGTTTTAATTGGTAGGCCTAGGCCTAGTCCGAAAATTTGGGACTCTCAATACTGTGTATGAGAGTCCCAAAACTTAAGGTATCCATATTGTGCAAAAGTTTGTGCTGCATAATAAAACCAGTGTGAATCAAATGTGCAAGCTTCTTACTCACTACAGTTTCTTCAATAATCCCTGAAACTTTTGCCTCTCAAAGTTGCTGTTGTGAGCATTGCCTCACCAAAATTCAGCTTTTAATTCTAATTTTACAGAGAGTTATCAAAATCCAAACGTGAGACATCACGTTGATGTGTGCTGCAATGCATTGTGCAAAAAGACTCCTCAGCTACAACATTTTCATCGTGTAGATAAAACAGCGCCCTCTTGTTGATCAGAGTGAATTCAGAGTTTCATTTTTTAACAGAGGGCGCTATGTTCTTTTGGCCATCGATTAAAAAACCAGTAAGCTGCAAGGCACTAAGTGCATCTACCCAGAATACCTTGTGAATCACATCCTCATCTCCAGATCATGGAGAATGGCGTGGGTGGTTTTTGAACTGCCAAAAACCTGCCTTAAAATTGGATTTAAGGTCTCAAATTTCGCAGGTGACATGCTTACAACTATAGCATTTTGATGTATGTGTTGTGTGGGCATTAATTAGCCGAATGGTGAGTTAAAAAACGTCAGTAGTAATTTTGCACGTTTTCATGCACTCACGGTCCCAGTCTGGCCTAGGCCCTACATCTATGATTTCACACGCACACAGCCTATTGCTTTTTGTTAATTTCAATCTGCTTACTTTTTTTCTGTCAGATATTCCCACTGATAGGCTAAATAACCAATCGTGTGCATTTATTATTTGATTATCTGAATATTGAAATCTAATGCAGACTTTTTCCTCCTTTACGTTTAACTCAGAGGTGCAAAGCAATGGCAGCCAGAAGTCAAGGATGTAGAGCAGTATGCCAAGGCTGTTATGTATCCAGATGAAGTCACATCAAAATGGCCAGCACCCCCCTGGGATGGTAAGAGCTTTGTAGTTTCATTGTCACTGACAGTTTATTGTGAAATCAGCCATCAGTGAGGGTCACTACTCCCAGAACTGTCAGGTTTTACAAACCCTACAGAGCGGCTTTCATTTCATCGTGCGAGGTACATCACTCTCGGAATGAAAGCCACGCTGTAGTTGGTCAAGAGAATTAAAGGGCCCTCAGTCGACAGCAAATGATGACAGACGGTCGAGTGTGAGACTCCTGTGATCCTGGTGAACGAAATTCTGGTAAATTTCACATTTACCCACCCTAGAGGTACCAATCCATATCAAGATAACACTTGTGAAATACTGAGGCCGAACATTTCATGACCGGAGAGTTTGGAGGTTTGAAGAAATTGAGAATTTTCTGCTACAGCAACTTCAATTGGTCTTTCTGAAAGTAGACGGTCACCATGCAATGGGTCTATGGTATTGCTCTGCTTAGAAATCCGTAGTTTTTTTTGTTGTTTTTTTTGCATATGGGCTGATGCGTCAGCAAGAGAGGGCCCTTTATTTACTACTTTTGATGAGAGTTCGCACATGTAGCTCAATGTATGCATGACTTATCTTATTGTGAATGTGCACAAAGCCATAGTGTCTTCACATGAGCGTCAAGCGTCGTTGGTGATGCGTTTAAATGTCACTTCTGATTGTCTCCCCCAACTCTCCCTTTCCTGCCGTTGAGGGGGTACGTGTGCATGGAGCCCATAGAGCCTTTCTCATTTCCATGGAGATTGTAAATAGCACTGAAAAGCACTTACTTCAGAGGCAGAGTTCATTTTAAGTAAGCCATGGATCCTTGTATTAGCCAATCTGTACCTGGATTGTTTCCTGCCGTACAATGTAAGTAGCACAACATTCTGCTAAATGTTAAAACTACACTCTGTTATCTGATCCCAATGACGTTATTATGGCTTTATAAGGGCTCAAAGCATTGAGAAAGCAGTTAACATTTTTACATTTTAAAAATTGTAAATTTTCTGTCATTTCTCAAGATCGTGATAAGATGCCAGAGAAAGACGTGTCTAACCTCATCATCAACTTTGGTCCTCAGCATCCAGCTGCCCACGGTGTGCTTCGTCTTGTCTTAGAACTCAGCGGCGAAGTAAGGCTTTTATCTTCTTGTTCCTGTACTGATGTAATGAACCACTTGCTACTGAAACTTGAAGAAAGTGACAAAGATGAAGCATGTTTGTGATTCATTGTTAGGTTTTGCCATTCACTGACATATGAACACTGTATACTCTGTGTGTTGCCCCCCTGGGTGAAAGTGAGCAAAATCACTCAGCTGGGCTTTCTAGTGCAGGCGTCTTACCACTCGACCACCCGAGCTTGTTGGATCAGTTGGCTGGTTGGATCAGTTGGCTGGTTGGATCAGTTGGCTGGTTGGATCAGTTGGCTGGTTGGATCAGTTGGCTGGTTGGATCAGTTGGCTGGTTGGATCAGTTGGCTGGTTGGATCAGTTGGCTGGTTGGATCAGTTGGCTGGTTGGATCAGTTGGCTGGTTGGATCAGTTGGCTGGTTGGATCAGTTGGCTGGTTGGATCAGTTGGCTGGTTGGATCAGTTGGCTGGTTGGATCAGTCGGCTGGTTGGATCAGTCGGCTGGTTGGATCAGTTGGCTGGTTGGAGTCTGGTTTGTGGTCTTTGTACTTCCACTTTCTTGATTGTCGTTAGCCATATCTGTTTGGTATATGAAGTTTTTATAAATGATATCTTTACTGCCACAGAAGAGGTATAAGACTACCATTGTAGGATACATAGGATATCCTGGGGTTGTAAGATTAAATGCTGCTATAGACAATATTCTTGGTTGGCAATAAGAAGGAATTTGTTTTGTAGCTGGTGAATTTTTATTTTACTTTTCTGTACAGACTGTGATTCGAGCAGACCCCCACATTGGTCTCCTACATCGTGGAACAGAAAAGTTGATTGAATACAAGACGTATCTGCAGGCACTGCCATACTTTGATCGGTTAGACTACGTCTCCATGATGTGTAATGAACAGGGTTACTCACTGGCAGTGGAGAGACTACTGAATATCGACATCCCAGAGAGAGCCAAGTGGATTAGAGGTGAGATATTCAATTTTACTAAAATGGGTATGTGAATATTTTTCTTGTAGATCTTAACTTTCTGCAAAAATGTCAAAGTCCACTTACATATCTGCTAAAAGTAATAGTATTAGCCCCAAGGTGCTATGAAGTGTGTCTTCCAAGTTTCTTGCTTGCTGCATTTTACAAAAAAACAGGGAATAGAGCCGTGTACACCTCATTTCCTCTGCCTGGTATAGGAGTTTTTAGAGATTGTTAGCAATGGACACTTCCCTCATCTTTTCATCTGGTGCAAAACAACATGTTTTTGAAGGTGAAGAAGCACAATGTTCTTAAG
Source organism: Patiria miniata (assembly GCF_015706575.1). Lineage (NCBI taxonomy): Eukaryota > Metazoa > Echinodermata > Asteroidea > Valvatida > Asterinidae > Patiria > Patiria miniata. Next base: position 26,314,060 of record NW_024037068.1, read on the forward strand.
AATTTTTCAGGGTAAAGTGGTCTGAATGTGGACATGAAACACAGTATCTCAATCAATGGAACTGTAGAAAAATGGGTTCTAAATTATCATACAAAGTAGTGAATGTAATTCTTGTTATCAAGTGATAAACTTGCAGTGTATCTTTCTCTTTGTATCAGTTTTATTTGCAGAGATCACTCGTATAGCTAACCACGTCATGGCAGTCACTACTCATGCTCTAGATGTTGGAGCTATGACCCCATTTTTCTGGATGTTTGAAGAGAGAGAAAAGGTCAGTCTAACTTCATAATAGTTATTATACCTTGGTAATAACTTTGCAGTTTTTAGTATTTTACAATTCTCAGGCACATGATATGGTAGTCAGATTTGGACTTCATTTTCAGGTTCTGTTGGTTTAGCGTAGTGGTGAGTATGTGGAGTGTCGTGGTCTTGTGGTCTGGAGCATTTAACTCGTGGTCTGTGGGTAATTCTGCACGTAGTTGGTTCGAGTCCAGCCTGGGGTCATGGTGCATGTGCCCTTGGGTAAGGCACTTTGTCACTCATTGCTTCTCCTCATCCAGCAGTAGTTGGGTACCTGTGAGGGCAGACATGGTTGTTGAGATTGATTGTAGTTGCTTTGTGCCGAAATTGCAGTATGGAGCTGTATACTTTCCAGGGAGCTGAGATTGTCTTTAAGAATGTTTCATTGGCCCAATGAGCAGAGTAATAATGATGTAGCGCCTTGAGCACCAATACTGATGGATAAGTTCACTGTATAAATTCAAGGGAAGTAGTGCAAAATAACTGGTTCCAAGGTGTTGACTGATAGGACTTCCTCTTGACGTGCATTTGTAGTTATGCAGATTCAATTCTGCAGTACTTATTGAGCTATTATTATCGGTTCAGTCGGTCCTAAGTCAATGTGATATGTGATTTCTTATTTGTTATTTGCAGACATTTGAGTTTTATGAGAGAGTGTCTGGAGCTAGGATGCATGCAGCATACATCAGACCAGGAGGAGTACAACAGGTGGGTATGGCTGAGGGTTGGAAATTAACAATTGCATCTTACTCTTTGTAATTTGTCTATAGATCAATTAAACCAAACCAAAGAAACTTCTATGCAATTGATTCAGAATGGATATTGGCTGGAAGTCTTGTCGTGATTCAGGCCAATAGGATAGCTCTGCCTGACTCACAAATGACAGTCAGTGAGTGAGTCGGTCAGTGGAAAGTCAGTCAGAGAGGTAAAAAGAGGACAATAGCCTGGCCGTCTTGAACAAGAAAAACTATAAAAGCTCTATGTAAATTGGAGTGCTCAAGTTTGGCTTCATGGAACTTTGACTCCACAAATTGTCTATATTTTTGTAAAAACGAATAATATGTAGAGATTGGAGCAAAGTAAATGTCAATAATGTGTAACAAGGAGGTCTCTGGTGGGAAACTTAAAGATGAAATGTATTAATCTTTGATTGAAATGGAAAACAAAACAGAAATGTTGAATTGCCGTGTACAGTATTAAATGTGTGTTTTGTTTGGGTTTGTGTATCAGGACATGCCGTTAGGATTGATGGACGACATCTACAAATGGGCCAAGAACTTCTCTCTTAGGATTGATGAGCTGGAAGAGGTAACTCCTGAAAAATCTTAGAAAAAATTCTCCAGAAAATATTTCAGACTGTATTAACCCATAAGCATTTGTATTACACTGTTTAACATTGCATGAATCCATTCATGTTGAATCCATAAAGCAATAGAGTGCTGGGGCGGTGTGGGGCGGTACAGTGACTCATGGTTAAATTGCAAAGATGATACATTTATGTATAATTTAAATTCATTGCATTCATTGAACGTTAGTGTTCTGTGATACATGTACATTGTGTTATTTTGATTTTATAGCTAATGTTTAATATGTTATTGTTCTGAGATTTGTCAAGGAAGGTAGCGAAAGGAATTTTGTTAAAAAAGGAATGCCAGGTTGTAAGCCTGGTTCTTTGACTTACCTCTGATATTGGGTGTTCCCTTCAATGTAATTGTTTGCAGTTACTAGGTTATGACATTGTGCTCTAGTAAGCAGGAAGTCGTTGGGGGGGGGGGAGTTTTTTCTTGCGAGCTCTCCGACAGAAACTGATTATACAGTGTCGATAAAAAATTACGTTGGTGAAGGACAAACCCCAGTATTCAAATTTACATAGTATTTACAAATTTACATTTACAAATTCCTTCATACATTATTTTGTTATAGAGCACAATATTTAGTCTCAGCCTTAAACTTTTCTTTCAGTGTTATTATTTTGGAGCATTTACATGAATACTGACATGGTGTACGTTTGTCTTTAGATGCTGACCAATAATCGCATATGGAAGGATCGATTGGTTGATATCGGTGTAGTCACAGCTGAAGATGCTCTCAATTATGGATTCAGGTAGGACACGGAGATCAGGTCGCCTGCTGTGACCTGGGTTCGATTCCCACTCAGGCCAACAAGTGCAATGGGTATCCATTGCCTATTGTCATTACCCAATGACCTAACAACTTTTGCTATGACTCCCATCATGAGGTTTGCTTTGTTCATATCTGATTTAGTGAAAGAATGTTTGTACTGTGTTTCTATAGTTACTTGTTTTATCATTCAATTTTTTTTAAATTTCAAAGCAATATTTATTGTATTTGGGACTGTAGAAATGCACAATGTCCCATTTTTGTAACACTTCCCAAAATGTGCCATGGGTTGAAGTGTTGGATTTTTATGAAATTATTGATTAATATGAAGTTATTGCTCCTCCCATTGAATTGAGTGAAGTAATGTTACGAGTACATAATGACCAATTAAGCCATCACTGAGCAGGTCAAAACTAAAATCAATGTTACTTATTTTTACATTGTCGATTCATAGTACATGTACTTTTTGTGATATGTTGCAGTGGCGTGATGTTGCGAGGCTCGGGTATCAAGTGGGATTTGCGTAAGAATCAACCGTATGAGGTTTACGACCAGACAGAGTTTGATGTTCCTATCGGAACACATGGAGACTGCTACGACAGGTAAAATAATTAAGTCGAAGGTCACATGACGTGGCAGAGACTCACATAATAATATCATTTCTACTGCACACTTCCGTGAAAATTGCGCCTTACATAAAAGCATGGAGAACTAAAGACTTGTGATGACTTTAAGTGGCTTGTGATGACTTGTGATGACTTGTGATGACTTGTGGTGACTTGTGATGACTTGTGATCGACTTGTGATGACTTGTGATTGACTTGTGATGACTTGTGATGACTTGTGATGACTTGTGATTGACTTGTGGTGACTTGTGGTGACTTGTGATGACTTGTGATGACTTGTGATGACTTGTGATGACTTGTGGTGACTTGTGATGACTTGTGATGACTTGTGGTGACTTGTGATGACTTGTGATTGACTTGTGATGACTTGTGGTGACTTGTGATGACTTGTGATGACTTGTGATGACTTGTGATTGACTTGTGGTGACTTGTGATGACTTGTGATGACTTGTGATGACTTGTGATAACTTGTGATGACTTGTGATGACTTGTGATGACTTGTGGTGACTTGTGATCAACTTGTGATGACTTGTGATTGATTTGTGGTGACTTGTGATGACTTGTGATTGCTCTTGACTGACTCAATGACAACTCTCGCTTGCAGGTATCTATGTCGTGTTGAAGAGATGAGACAGAGTCTACGCATCATTGAGCAATGTCTGAACAAGATGCCGGAGGGAGAGGTGAAAGTGGATGATGCTAAAGTCTCACCACCAAAGAGAGCAGAGATGAAGGTAAGAGACATACTCTATGCTCCTGACCTATAGAGGGCGCTATTCAGTGAAATGTTTAGGTGGGATAGGTTAAAGGTTGACAACAAAGTCTAACCACCAAGGGGGCTGAGATGAAGGTAATAGTAATAGGCATACTCTTTGTTCCTGACCGACAGAGGACGCTTCTCGGGGAAATGTTTGAGTATACGTATAAATATATTATACTTCATATGCTACTTTAAGATGTACAATTTTTCACAACAGTGTATTGAAGCAAGCATTGCCATTGCCTGTATGTCTGTGCCCCAGCATATATCAGCTTCAGTATACACCAATAGCTTCAGTGTTTTACCTGCATGTACTTCAAAATTTAGAGGCTCTTCTGCTGGGCAATAAAATAAACTCTGAAGGAATTGGGATCTGAGATGAGTGCAGTATTTCAAACCCAGGTCTCACTGACAGTCACAGGGCTAGGATGGTTTGTTTATTGAAATGTCCATAAGACTAATTCCAACTCGGTGGAATTGAGTAAATTAGAACTTCAACTTACTTGGTTATAGCAGTAATGTCCCCTGCCCTTCACAGCCTATCATACACCACCACACCCTAGCAAAGCATCTAGTACACTGACTGCACATGGCCTGATGGAATTCCATACATGTGGGTGGCAATCAAGGAAAGAATGATTTGAAAGCTTGACTGGTCCACATCCAACTGAGGGGTGTGGTGGGTGTGAGGGACAGGTTGTACCAATAGCAAGGCAGGGAGGAAGGAAAACCTGAGGGGGCATTTGAACCATTAGCGCCTGTACTACATTGTGTTTATTCACTGAAGAATCAATCAAACCATAGAGTGCTTGGGTGGTTTTGGGTGCTTCAGTGATTAATAAGCAGGACGGTTTCGTTCACTACAGTGACAACAGAGATAATTACTTGATTGTGCTAAGTGGTCTTAGACAAGACTGCTTGTATAGACTAGTAATTCTAAATGTATACATTTATAACATGGATAACAGAAATTGACAGAAGCCCGCCTTTGATTTGACCAACCACGGATCCTACACACAAGGATGTAAGACTGTTCTGAGCTCTAGTACAAAATGCAATGAACGGACTTGCTTTATTTGGTTGGACGCATGATAACAGGCCTTAATATCCGTTGGCACGTTAGTGTTCCAGGTATGACCCTTTTTTTTTGTGTGCATGATGTCTAAAACAGAAAATATTCATAAATAAATACTTCAGGATATGAGGGATGGTATTGTGCAGTTTTTGTCGTCATAGATGAAGTATTTACCCGGGAAATAAACGTCAAATGTGACACCTTTTTTGAGGAGAGCACCGTTTACTCAAATATTATTTTAATTAGGCTTTCATTAAAAAGTTTTAGAGAGATGTGGTCCTGAACCAATAAAACATGATAGTTCATTTTAAAGCATAAGATATCTGCGTTAACATGGTTATTTAGTTATCACTTACCAGAATTCATTAATAAAGGCCAAAACATAGGATCATGAATATTCAAAAATATAATTAGCTTGCTTGACAGACTTCGACACCAGATTGGGCGTAGATCCCTGCAAATTTGAAAGCCGCCGTGCGAAGTGAAGCGGGAAGCTGTCTGGGTCTTTGTTGACAAGTATTCATGGTAATTGCCACCTGTACGGGCCGTTATCACGCGTCTAACCACGAGTTTGGCTGAGTCGTTAATCCTTGTGTGTAGGATCCTTAGAACAATCATAGCAGTGAATAATGTTAGACATCAGTCCAACATGTGCGCTTGTGTATGGCTGGAACATGCATTGTGGTATGAGACAGGTGTGCATTGTATGTTGTTACCTACCTGTGCCATAGACGGGGCACCATGGATGGGTCTGTTATACTCATCATTGTCAATTTGGGTCCAACAATAACTATCGTTTGATTATCTTTTCTTGCAGGAATCTATGGAAGCTCTGATTCATCATTTCAAGCTGTACACAGAGGGCTATCAGGTACCGCCAGGGGCTACATACACAGCGATTGAAGCACCTAAGGTAAGCTAATAGATCTGTGCATCACCCTGGCCCTCTAGTGGTCACATAGTAACTATTGGCCTCATTTCAAGCTGTACACAGAGGGCTATCAGGTACCGCCAGGGGCTACATACACAGCGATTGAAGCACCTAAGGTAAGCTAATAGATCTGTGCATCACCCTGGCCCTCTAGTGGTCACGTAGCAAAAATTCCTCAAGTAAATGCCCAGAAAAGGTTAAAGGTCAAAATTTGATTTACCAAAGTGTTGAGTTCGTGGCATTCTTTCCATGGTTGCCATGGTAATTAAACTTTGGAATAATAAACAGGGTGCTGAATTACAGATTCTTTGAAAATTCTCCTTTCAAAGTTTTTCAGAATGGCACCCGACAATGATTCAAACTATGGAAGTAGCTAACCATACTATGGACCCTTCCTAGCCTGTCAATCAAACACTGAACATTGACCAATCAGATCAGGACTGTTGGTCAGGTGACCAGGGTAACTCAGTCAAACTCAGTACCTGTGAGAAATGTACCCAAACCAAAGGTGGGCGGGGCTTATGGCCAAATCTGGAATAGTCTATTGTAATATCAAGTAGCCGACATCATTTTTTTTTTTTAAACCCTATTAGGGTGAGTTTGGTGTGTATCTGGTCTCTGATGGATCCAGTCGACCGTACCGTTGTAAGATCAAAGCTCCAGGATTTGCTCATCTAGCGGGACTGGACATGGTGTCTAAGGGACACATGCTGGCTGATGCAGTAGCTATTATTGGTGAGTTTAGTCATTTAAAGATCAGGTTGGAGAATGTGTAGATCTCATTCAGGCGCAATGGAATACTGCAACTGGGTATTTTATAATTTCATAAACGGTATTGTTTAATTAGCACTCAAACTAAGGGAAAAAAGAAACACATTATAGCATAACTTTATGAGCACAAATGCAGATCACACATGACGTCACAAACATCATTGGTGGTAAAATCACTGTAGTGTGTTCAATATTTGCGAATTCGCAGAGGGAGAGTACTTGTCATGACGGCACGCATTGACAATGGTGGTTGTGGGTTTGGGCAAGCATCTGACATTGTTTGTATTTCTCTCTGCCAGACAGTTAAAAAGCAGTGAAGTTGCTTTACTTGTAATACATCCATACAGAACAAAATTAATTTTTGTGTATTGAAGAGAAACAGTACAATCCTGTTTCACTTATCAAACTGTATCCTGCTGGTTTTTTTTACAGGAACTTTGGATGTTGTGTTTGGAGAGATTGATCGTTAGCTACAGCATTGGAAGAATTATGGGGTTTTGGGGGGTCGTTTTTTTGCAACACAGTGCTAAGCATCACCAGAGTTCAGCATCACCAGAGACATTACACTGCCGTCTATGGCAAAATTAAAGCATTTATATTCTGATGTTGCCATTTTTTAATCAAACTAGGATTATTAAATCAACAAAACCATTACTCACCACTCTTTTTTTTGCCTTTTCAAACTTTAACTTCTCCAATCAATGTCACATTCTTGTATGGATTACATGTATGTGCATAACTTCACCTCTCAGTAAACTATACTGTGTGCACCCATGCTTAGGAGTGCTCCTCTTACCTCAAAAGGCTAAACGTTTGTGCACATTAAACATTTTCAATTGTTTACTAGTTGTGCACCACACTGAATATGGGCTTGTGATATACTCTAGCCTGGGGGTCATAGGTCACAGAGCGTCATCTAGAGATCCAGCATGGAGTACCTTGTGAAACAATTGGAACATGTTTGTTGTTCCTAAGAAGCCCAAAAGTCTGTGTAACAAATGTATATGCAATAAAAACTATAACCTGATTTGCAAAGATTGTGTGGCAGAATAAGAATAGTGATGCTGAAAGTGTAAATATTTATTTCTTACCGGATTTGCTTCTGACTATGCTCCATGACCCTTATTTACATAGGTCATTGTTTAAGTTCAGTGTGCCTCTCTGTGGAAATGAACCAGAATCATAAATTTGCAGTTGGTGTCTCTGACCCCAGGAAGAACTTGTTGATTTTCCAAATATTAAAGTCTTGGATTTCTAATATAGAAGTGAAGTTTCAAACTAAATCTGCTTTTATAGCATCTTGCATTAATTGATCGTTTTACGAACTATAAAACAGAACATATTACCAAAGTTATTAAAATAAGAAGCGAAATGAAGATATGGAAAAATTGGGAATGTTATTGACCCACGCTATTTCCAGGCATGCAACTAGGAATTAAAAAAAAGACGAAATTCCAAACCACACAAGACTTTGTAAAGTGTTTTTCAATTTGTCATGGCATTCATGAGAAATATACAATTTTCATCGCCAATTATCAATCTGACTCGTTTTCGTGGAGAGGCTCTTCATTTGTCATTGGAGAAATTAGAAAACTGGCAAAAGTTTGACGTACAGAATACTTAACATTTGTAAAGACATATTAACTAGAAAAATAAATATGATATTGAATTGTTTGAAAAAAAAACCCAACAAATGTCTATTTTGTCTCAAAATGAGTTCTTTTTCTTTTCCACAAAAAATCGATCTCAAATCTGTCCCTGTAAAAAATCTACATGTATATATATTCAACTGTACACCTCCAAATGGGTGCAATGACATAATGTAGTCTTTGAGGACGGCTTTGTATTCAAACTACTGTATACTTGACATTCTGAATCTAACTGCATGTTAAGGCATACAGTCGACTCTTGTTATAGCAAGGTCGATGGGACTAGCCAAATTACCTCCTTGTAACAAGAATGTTGTTATAAAAGGACAGCAAAACAAAGAAACACAAAAAGAACCTGAGATTTGGGACCTCAGAATTTGCTCTTTATAAGCAGAACCTCTTTATAAAAGTGCTCTTTTTGTTTACCACTAAAAACTAGTGGTCAAAGTGAACAAATAAAAAAGAAAAGAAAAAGAAACACAAAGATAATCTGGCGTGAAACGAATAAATGAAATATGAGGCGTTCTGGCAAAATAAGATGGAATTAGGCAGAGGTGGAAATGAGGATTTGTGGGTATTGGGACAGAACAAAATGTTTGCTGTACATTTTAATTGGACATCCTGTTGACAAGTTTAATACGACTGCTAAAAATTTGTATTTATCAACCCGTCAAAAAATAAAATACTGAGAAAAAGGCCTTCAATGTTTCGAGTTTTGTATTCGTGAAAAAAGAAAGATGCCTTTTGGTTTTTCCCTATAAAAAAAAATTATTCCACAATTCTTATACTATCAATATATATCAATAAATCTGAAAATTGAAACAAATCTCCGTATTTGTTTTTTCCCCTTTTTCTCCACTGTGGCATGTGCCCAGTTCCTTCTCATTTTGCCAGAAATCCTTGCAAATTGTAACTGATGAAATGGCCAAGACAGGGAAAAAGATGCTTTCAAAAAGCCATTTTATCATGTTTCTGCACATTGCATACTAGCAGCATGTAGAGATGATTGTTTCCTATCTTGTTTCCCATCTGAGATACAGAAGCCATCAAAGCTTCACACAGCCCCTGTTTGCCTCGACCAGATCCATCTAGATATGCCCGTATTAAGACCTCCAATCTTAAGATTTCTGTTCATTGATTGGGTAGGCTGAGTCTAGCTCACTACAAACATGACATCAAGTTTATGACAGAAACAAGTCCAACTCTTAAAAGAACCACTCAGCTGAGTTCCTCTATAAGTGTGTGTTTTGCTTTTGTTTTTGCCGGTGGTTTTGTTCCGCCCCATTGCTTCTCAAGAGTTGACTTGGTTGCACTGTGCTGCTCATCCAACAATCTTCTTGATCCTAGAAAAAACCAAGTCATGAAAAGTCACGTTAGAAAAAATATTTTGTCATCCAAGGGGAATGAAATCTCTTGATGAAAGACTAACAAACAAAATGCTTTCTTAAATTGCACAAAAAAAAAAAAATAATGTTGATGTTTGAATTCTGGAACTTATTCAGTTTTCTCAATTTCAAAGCTTTAGAAAAAAAATGGATGGAAACAAATGTGATGAAAATTAACGCAATAAAAATTATTTGCTATGTCAGTATACACTGACCATACTTGAACTCAAAACAATTATCTGAGTATTTGAAATTGAACATATGCCAAATCCTAGATAAGCAGGTCACTTACTGTACATGGCGTCCACTTTAAGCAGCAGGATTCTAGGCTTGTCTTGATTGTCTGTTAACCAAGCCAGAAAGAACTCTAGTTTCTTCTGGCAATTGAAGCAAGTCTTTGGAAGCAGTGACTTGCTCTCTGATGGACCAGCCTTTGATTGCTTGGGGTCTTCTGCATCCCCGTTGATTGGGGACTTCTTGGATTCTATGGAAACAAATTATGAAGAGTTCATCTTAGACAATGCAAACCTCTAATCCACTTTGGCTGCTCCAAACAATTGATGAGAAAGCAGGCGTAGGGAACATCAGATCTTACTTCCCGATTAAGATGAACATAAAATAGCCGCCAGATATTCCTTGGACTAATACAAACATGAAATAGCCATCTACTAACATACCTTTGACAAGTATTTTTTTTTCATAAAGGATCAATGCATCAGATGCTGCTTCTTACAAACATGAAACAGCTGTCTTGTAATTGCTAAGAGAATTACTAACATGAAAACACTTTATAGGCTTACTTTTGACTAGCTGTTTTCTTGCTGCTCCCAATAATTGATGTAAGTCTGATAGAGCTGATTGGACGTAACTGATTGGTGCATCAGATGCTGCTCCGAGGAGAATGTGGACCACGTCTTGAAGAATGGAGGTGGAGAACGTGTTGCTAGTTGACAGCGACTAGAAAAAGAATGAAAACACGGACAAATATTACAAGGCTTTGTTAAACACCTGTTACTTTCAAATATGACTGCACTTCAAGTGCATATTCTAACAATAGGTGGTGTGTTTTATACGCATACAAAATAACAGTGATTGTAGTTACGATTGATGTATCTCTTGGGTTTAAAACATAAAGAGGTTCCATTTTTGTTCAGGCCATAACCTTTTTAAGTTTACCATGTATACAACAAACCCTTCCCCGAGTATGCCGGGTCACTTACATTTTAGGGTGGTTGGCAAATTCTATAAATGAAACTCCCAACTGCCCATGATATTAGAACTATATGGGATCTGAACTGTTTTGCTATAGACTCTCAGCATGTGACTGCTCTCAAGGGAGGGACACATTGCGTCTGTACACCAATTAGCATGAGTACGGTGCAAAGTAACAGCGATTGATTGAATCCTAAATGCGCACACAAACTCTTTGCTCTGTGAGCATCAGTCAAACCGTGACACTAACTTAAAACGTGAAACTACTCTTATTTGGAACCGAATGGGGGGGGGGGGGGGTTCTAATGCATGGAGTCCTTTACTCCAGGAATCTCATATAATGATGAAAATGCTGTTTGCATAGCAATAAAACTATACAATGTACAAATGTATGCCCACCTTTGATGCATTGTGTAGTGCACTTGCCAGGGATTCTTCCGTTCCATTGTAGTTTGCATTGTCACTCAGTGTGGCTGACACTTCAAGTAGGTTCTGTGGAAAGATACAAGGAATTTACCTTCATAGTTGGGTGGTCTGAACACTATACACTACCTGAATTATTACCCCAATTAGTGTGATTAAAGTCTGAATTGACACGGTTTGTCATCGTCACCAACATGAGTGTACTGTTGCCAATTAATTATCTACAATGATTTTCTCATAGACTACCAATTGTAGACGGACACAAAACGGAGGTAAATGATGATAGTAAAGGAAATACCAAAACAATCTTCAGCCGTTATGACTTAAAGAAGCTGCAAAAATTAAAATGAGGCAGAACAGGCGAGCAAGAGGGCCAACGAGTAAGTTGTCCGGCCCCAAATAATGCATTCAACTTGTGACCACTTGATCTTGCTCAGTCCAACTTGGACACACCCATTCAAACTCATCAAACAGCATTATTCTATGTGAAAAATGTCTCAAGTTTGGAGAGGTGTACTTCCTTTCAGTTATAAATAACAAATCCCTGTGCCTAAATTTAACAGATTTCCTTGCATTCCAACAGAAATCTGGACATGTATATGTCCACCCCAAAATATAACATTGTACCTGAGCCACTTGTACTGGTAAGTCGTTGTGTGTTCCATTGTAGAATCTGACTACACATGCATAGCTGTAGCTGATCAGATTACTTCAGAAAAACAACAAGTTGTGAAGAGGTTTCTTTATCTTTCATATTTTAATGCAACAGCTTATTATCTCTGTGCATACAGAGCCCCTTGTGGCTGAAATGAGAATTGTTTTGGTGAAGTTCTGCAAGATTTCTGAAGCGCCACACATGTTATTGACCTTGCTCAAAACTAATATTGCTATGAAAAAATCCACAAGTGAGGGGTTTATGAAATGTAAGACACTTCTTTTTTTTCTTTTCAGCAAGATGGTCATCTGTGATGAATGTCAGTCGTTGAAATCTTAGAAAAATGTAATCACTGTTGAAATATAAAATATATAGAACAATTAAATAAAGTAAAGGATACAGGACATTCAGTAGATTGTACATCACACACTCTGACGGTTTCTTGTTTCGTAGCAAATCACTCAATTTTGGAATCGTCTTGAGAATAGGAGGACAATCGCATGTAGTCGATACTTCCCTCGAAATCTCTTCTTCAGTCGTGTCTTCATCATTCAAACCCAAATCTTTGGCCATTTTGGCCAAATCTACTTCAATCTCATCAGCGTATGATGGTTCTTTGGGCTTTTCTGGGGGCGGAGTTGACTGAGGTAGAGTGGGGGGTGATGGGTCAATTCCGATTTCTTTGACTAAGCTTTGGTCCTATTTCAGAAAAAAAATATAAAGATGAGTAACGATAACATGAATTATATACTGCATTCCGGTGTTGGACGGCGGTCAAGTGTTTCTGTGTGTCTCCAGATATATGCTTTAAAAATTTAGTTGTTTCCTATCAGCACAGACTCTACTTACATTAAACATTTTATAAGACAAATTGCAATGGTGATGAATGGAAAAAGTTGGCAACAAGTATTTTCAGCGTTCTTACCTGAAATTCAGCTTTAGAAAAGCTCTTCACTCATTGTGCACTGTGAGCTGATAATAATGGCTCAAATTTATGTCCACTATAACTGACAAGCCGATATTTTGATTAAAATTATCAGAGTGCACTGTTTTAATTCCTTCCAATTAAGTGAATAAATTTCACGCTCAATCTGTACAGTAACCCTTTCATAGAGTTACTTGAATGGAACTGTGCATCACATTGTATTGACAGAGATGCATTTTGATGACTTACATGTTGTTCCCACCATGCCTTCCAGATGGGCACCAAGTTGCCCAGTCTGCCTGCATGCAACACTGACTCAAACTCTCTCTTCTCTCTCTCAGTCAGTCGCTCCCAGATCACATCAGTATCCTTGTCTGTCCAAGAATATACAGCAAATAAGAAAGGACTGTCAAAGTCAAACTACTGACAGATGATAAAGTCGGTGGTTGGGGAGGAGGCAAGGGGATGTGGAATGGCAGAGTGGTAATCAGGATAGGGAATACATAGTCAGTCGCACCATGAAGTGACCTATCATGAGCACAAAGGCCATAGACGATGTGTCACTTTGTGGTGCACCTGATGATATGTAGGTAAGTCTGGAGGAAGGCTGGTGGGCAGGGAGGCGGACAAGTCAAGACTTGGAAAGCAGAAAGGCAAATAGGCAAGTGGGAGGCAGGGAGGTAGGTAATCAATACAGGAGGTGGGTCAGGAGAATAGACTTGGGTACCTCCTTCAAATTGAGAAAAGATTTCAGTCCAATCCAGGAATTCTGATTCTATTCAGAATTGATTCTAAATTTACTCATCAACAAATATAAGGGAAAATCCTCAGTAATTACACTTATGACAAATCCTGACTAAATCACCATTGTAAGGCATGTCTCAAAATAGTGGAGAAATAATCCAATTGATTGTGAGACGGAGATATCCATGCCCAGTGGAGTAAGGGTTGTAGGCAGGAATGTGGGTCAGCAAACAGGGTACAGAGAGAGGTAGCCAATCAGGCAAGGGAACAAGCAGAAACGGAAGCAGAGTGGTAAGCAGGGAGGTAAGCAGGGAGGTAAGCAGGCTGGTAAGCAGGGAGGCAAGCAGACTGATAAGTAGGGAGGTAAGCAGGGAGGTAAGCAGGGAGGTAAGCAAGGAGGTAAGCAGGGAGGTAAGCAGTCTGGTAAGCAGGGAGGTGAGCAGGGAGATAAGCAGGCTGGTAAGCAGGGAGGTAAGCAGACTGGTAATAAGAAGGGAGGTAAGCAGGGAGGTAGTTAGGCAAGGCGGTAGGTAAGACAGGATTGAGAGGGAAGATTCTACAAATTTAGTGCTTTGTATCCACGGGAAATATGCTGTGTGTTTTCAATTGCTATTATAATTCAATACTGTGTTATGCCCTTCACTATAAGAATGTCATTATCACTGTATACTCTTCCCAACATAAAATTCCATCATGCAAAATATTGCTGTTATTTTAACCGATCCTAGTACCTAGATCTAGTCCTGCCATTCTCTCTGCCAATGTCTCAGTAGCTTCATCCTCCTCCTCCTCTTCTTCATTAATCTCCGCCCCTTCCTCATCAAACAGAGGTTTGTATTCAGCATCAACTCTCTGTAGAATCTCAAGCATCTTCTTACGATCTTCTTCACTGAAACATAGGATTGTATGAATAAATTTTGATAATTGAGTAGTTCTTTGGCAGTCACTTGCAGATAATTATTGTACATGCACTATATGCCATTACTATCAGTCAAAAGAAACTCATTGTTTGATTGCATTATAATCAATGTATATGTAGTAGTTAAGTTTGTCACAAGGCAATCACAAGTACATCTTAAGTCCATTCACAAATCATAGAGGGATGAAAACCAACAAAGGAACGCTTGATTCACGGTTCATGTCAATAGCATGTGACTTGAGACTGAAGGACTGGTGATGGGCTTGTGATGGGCTCGACTACAACACAGATTTTAAGGAAACAAGTATTTAAATAATCAATTTGCTTTCATAAAATTCACTTGATATCAGCAATGACCTAATGAATGTGGTGAGCGCATTTCACTTGTAAGAAGTATGATGTGACATTTACACGTTTAAACATTTCAATTAAAAAACATTTTATATCCATTTACAAAGTGTGCAAATTGTTTAAACGAAACCTGAATTATAAAAAAGGGAGAGGCTTCATTCACGTGATCTTCCTTTCAGTTAAACAAACATAACACAAATATCAATTGATGTTTTCAAACCTATTTTACTTCATAAAACCTTAGAAGCACTGCAATACTTGATGACATTCGGGGAATAAATGTGGTTAAATTGTTAAGTTTTCAATGATAGCTAGAGTGCCTGCTATTTATTATGTCAACCATTGTTGATCTATTATGCCAATCATGCCCGTCTATGATTGCAGACAAACTGTATTCGTGAAATGGTTAAATACTTGTGAAATGGTTAAACATTAATTAGAACATTTAAATGTTCAAGCTAAACATTTACAAAATTAAATGCAAAATCACATCCTTAGTAAGAATATGACATACCTCCCCTTTTTGTTTTTCATCACTTCCATGAAGTTGTTTTTGTAAAACTTTTCTGAGCAACCGGCATGCTTCCCACCCTGATAACATGACAGGGAGCAGTAGAATATGCTGCAACGAGGACATTTGTATTTGGAGGACTCCTTGAGACATCTAGAAAAAAGATGAAAATAAATCTTCAAGACATTTAGACACATTATTATTAGGCCAATCAGTATTGATGACAGCTAATAAAACAGAGAGCGTTTTATGGTAAGTTTCTGGGATAGGTTTGATGGAGAAAACAAGTAAGTTGAAAATTCAACATCTTCCCTGTAACTTTGCAAATCTAAGGAACAATCCATCCACGTAAAGACAAGATATCTTAAACCAGGCAAAATTCACTCTGTTTATTTTGATGTACAATAACCAAAATGGGTTGGGTTTGAGTGATGAACAACACCAAAGAATGCAATGTTAGGGGACCTGCCCATTGAACTCTACATTACACATCTGGATATTTCATTGGCTATTGCTTTAAAGTTAGGCCAATAAAAAAAATAGTTCTGCTTTCGGTTACCCGACCGACCCTACATGTATTTTTAGGCTGTGACCTTAAAAATGTTATCGGCAAGTCAAAAAAATATATAATTATAAATGAAACAACAAATTAAAAGAAATCCTGTTGTCTTTTCTGTCTTCACATGTACGTCTCAACAACCATTTTGCCTCAAAATGTTTGTATTTATTTGTTTGCCTACTTATATTCGCTATGTTCTTAGAAGAAACCTCTGTTGTTTTTACAATTCGCTTCGCAATAACTATTTCGCAATTCAATGTCGCGGTGACGATATGAAAACATGTAGCACGTGCGAAATGCTCAGGGCAGCGATGACTGGTTCCCGCCGCGCCGCCAAAGATGTCATGATGGAAGTGCAGTAACAAGTCTATGCATGGCCCACCACGGTGCACTGTGGCAGGTACGGTCGGATTAGACATCTGTTCAAAACTGACTTTTGCAGATGAATGTCCAGTACCAAAGTGACTTTTTTCTTCAGATAAACTCATGTTAGTTGTAATTTTGAAAGCACTTTCAAAGAAAATGTGACTTTCCTAGTTTCCTACCTTTTTTGCAGTTTGCCATCTTGTTTTTTGTGTCTGTTTTTCCTCATCCTCGTTTTTTACCCCTTAATTTCCCTCATATATCAAGGCCCTGATCCTCATTCCACAAAATTAAACCTGCTGATATTCAAGACGGTGTCATTGCCAACTGCAGGTCCTAAACTCTGGAATTCTGTAGATAGATCCATTCATATTGTTTGTTCCCTCAGTCATTTTAAAAGTAAGTTCAACCGTCATATTCTTAATAACTACAATGTGTCTTAATGCCATTATGTTCTTAATCCTTGGCTTTCCTCACTTACACCCTATTATTTTTTACTTGCCTGTTTGTATCTCGACTAAATCTATTTCCTCATTCACATTTACCCGTTCATTACTATTTTCAAGTCGTTTGATTTACCTGCTCATTACACTTAACTGATTCTATGATACCTATTTTGACTTCTTGTTTAATGCCTTGTCATTATGTTTTATATAGTTCCTTTATTGATTCACCTGTATATCATTGTGTCTATTATTCTAAGTTTATGCATTCATATTTCTCTATTGTCAGTCTATTGTTTATCTGAATATGTTACATTTAGTTATGTCTATGTTCATCCTATTGTGTTGGGTGTAGCTTGGGTCCCTTCTAAATCCCTTAATTTAGGGCGCCCATACTCGACAAGCTGTACTTCTTATGGACCCCCTCCATTTCCATACTTAATTGTCCGTCTAATTATTGAATTTGTTTCACTACATAATTATTTACAATGTTATCCATACTCTCTGTATATATTTTGTTCATTTTGTTGTTTGGAATTGGAAATAAAGTTAAATAAGTTAAAGTTAAACTTAAACTAAAGTTAACTGTTCAAACGTGTCAAGAATTATCAGAATGTCCCTTTTGAGTGTCATTTAGTCAGCTGTTTTGGTGAGTCTTTTATTACCTTATATAGGAACGGGGTAAAAAGGTAAGGATAACTGAAAGTACAAGTTTGTTTTGAAAACGTACACTCAGTATCAGGCGTATCATCCCAAGACGTGATTAAAGAGGTATAGGAAGACACATCACCTGCTCACAGTACATGCTGTATGTGACATACAGCGTGTACTGTGAGCAGGTGAGGGCGCTCTCTAGTCTGTGCGAGCTTCCTACCCACCATGCGCATACTTAACCTCGAAAAGATGTTCCCTAAAATCCTTGTTTAAGTGTTATGTTAGTGCCGTAAATAAATGCCAATGGTAAAAGACAATGTTAAGTTTTAAAAACTGTTCCTTACAATTCACAAACTTTCGTTATTTCTTCGTTTGCAACTGTTTCTTCAGCAGCTCTTTGCGTTGTTAAATCGTTCATGCAGGCTGCCATCTTGGATTGTTAAGATTAGTCGTCGATAGAGGGCAGTACATACTGCAGAGCGGTCCCGTACTTTGAGAGTTTTCAAACCACGGCCTCATCTCCAGCGGTTTGGGTCTAAGTAGTCCGCAGCGCACCATGACATTAGGTTTTTTTTGTTTTTAGGGGGGTGGGGGAATATTTCTTATCAAGGAGGCCATACTTTTGAAGAATATGAACTATGACGCCTTCTCAGGGTTGGGAAATTTTTTGATTATTTATGTTGTTTGTTTATTGATATTTTATCAATACATACGGTATTTCCACAGTTAAAACAAACAAAAAACTCATAAATGTTAATATAGATGTCCCACATTGACCTATTAAGATGCATAAAGCATAATAGCCTTAAAAAATGGATGAATGGGGTGATGTTTGGTTTGGGTGTGGCCTAGGGCGTGGCCTAGGGCGTGGCTGGGGGCGTGGTAAAGTACACAAAAAACCGACGCCAGGAGTTTTGTAAAAGTTTGACGGAGGTGTTTGGATTATAAGGTAGCTGGCTGATGGATGCACAGGGTAAACTATGTGCAACCTCCTATCGCGGGCCATTTTTTTAAACGGAAGTGTGTATGTCACATGTTTAAGCCTTTTTTATGTCTAAAGTGAACGAAAATACTCTAAATTTTAGCTGCGTTCCTGAAGCAGAACAGGAACCGATTTTGAGCCAAAATCAGCTCCCGAAAAGGTCCAAAAATCTCCTGAGTCCTGAAGCCGAACTTGAAGACGAAATTATCAAGGTTGAGCCGATGTTAATTACAATGATATACCGTTTTTCTGTTTCCCCAAGCAAAATTGATCCAGTTTATTTTACAAAAGAAAAAAGATACGAACTGACAAATAAATTATTTAGAATGAAACTCTTGGCCCAAAATCTTACCGTGCAAGGAAATTGACTGACAATGGCAATCATATCAAACCAACTAACTGAAAATAAGTACAGTGATGCAGAATTACAGATTAGATTGACTGATTATTGCACTGAGTTTTGTTGTCACACTGATTGTCCTTTCCGTTATCTCCTCCACCATTGTTAGTACAATATACGCGTTATTCTTACTTTGACTATAAACAAACTAGTCCCAATAATACATTAATCGAGGTCAGTTGAAGAACAATTTTTGTCATTGAACATGATTGTATTGAGACAGAAGCAATTCTTCAAGTCACTGGAATTTGTTATGATGATCAACTCCCCGAATCTAGCCAATTGATTTAAAATTAAAAGATCTCAAAAATTAAAAGGGAAAGAAAATATATGGTGATTATGTCATCTAACTGAAATATAGCTTGGTAATATTCCTTATTTTATTTTTTACAAGATTTTTAAAATTAACATCCACGTCCGTACCCTATTACTTCCTTAGTATGAATCGAACACTTGAACGAGAAAGTCATGATCCTATTCCTGGAATTTGAATGTTCAAATTTTGGGACAAAAATAAAGACAATTTTTTAAAGTCTCACGGTCATAAGACGTTTTGTAAGAGAAAGTTGCAATAACTTTTATCAGGGGGGGAAAAAATTCATGTATTCGATCGTGAATACATAATCCAGCGTGTTTTCTATTGAGTTGTCCTATGAACTGACATACGAAAAGCCATAATGTGTCCAGAATGTAGTCACTCCTAGTAGTGCAACGGTTACTTGCGTTGCAACTGCCGTACGGTTGCCTTGAACCTTTTGTGGATCATTGAACAACAGCGCCACCAACGTCGTCTAATACATGTTCAATGCAGCGGCGATTGTTGCCACCAGGATGCTGACTAAGTAGGCATTGTGTCCGATCGTGCTGGCTGTGTTGCAGTTATGACCGCTACAGTAGCAAACCTACAGGGCGACAAAAATAATTATGAGAATTTATCTTAAGACTGAGCAACTTTCCGGAGAAGTTGGCCATAATGTCAATGTTGACCGC
Organism: Patiria miniata; assembly: GCF_015706575.1. Taxonomy (NCBI): domain Eukaryota; kingdom Metazoa; phylum Echinodermata; class Asteroidea; order Valvatida; family Asterinidae; genus Patiria; species Patiria miniata. The sequence continues at coordinate 26,333,809 of NW_024037068.1, forward strand.
TTTTTCAATGAAAAGTCACGGTATGTGCAACAACGAATGTGTCACTGATAATTCTGCGAGTTTTATGCCGCTTTCGTTTTCTTTCGTTGGAAAGTTTCCTATTTTTATAATTCGTTTGCAAGTTTTTACAAATTTTAAACATTGATGTAAACAAGTTTGATCTTGTAATCGAATGCCAGTGCATCTTTCTTTTTTTTGGGGGGGGGGGGGTGCACTGTCTCCTATTTTGTGTAACCATCACGCGTCGTTGACATAGCAACCCGTGAGACGTCATGGATTAATTGATATTCCTACCTGTCCATCAAATTTGGTCATGTCCCCGAATTCTTCGGTGGCTCCAACCAACTGGATATCATTGGTGGCCTTATCCAGCGTGTTTCCCTTCAGGCAGATCGCCTTGCCTGAGTCGAGGTCAGTTAGGCCTTGTGGTTGGACTACACAGCGACGCAGCATTGCATCTACGGTCGTGATACCCACTATAATGAAGGGAAGACACATTAAGACACAGCAGAACTGTAATGTCAAAGTGTGTAATTGCTCTATGATATAATAAGAAGACAATGCAAGAAAGATGCATATCCCAAAGGGCACAAAATCAATTCAATCCATTCAAAATTTAGAAGTGTTTTTTCCAATTGCTAGTGGCCTTCACATTGGGCCGGATTTAGTGGATTGTCGTAATACGAGTAAACCGTTTACACGCTTTTGGTTCAAAATGATACTTAATTTAAGCACGTCTAAATTACAAACGTGTGACGTCAGTCAGTGAGTCATCTCAGTCAGTCATGAACAAAGTGAACTACAGGCCGGCACCTCTGGCACCATCAATGTTAATTTCTCAAACAGTAAAACTGTAGGTCCGACCCCCCCCCCCTCCGTAAAAAAAAAATGTCAGTGTTGAACGCTTATTTGCGTTTGGTGATTGAGAGAGTGCTTACATTGTGAGCTCGATCTTGATCATATTACATAATGTTCTCTCTTAATAACACTTCCTCTCCAGAGCTAACGAAATTGAGTATCTTAACAATAGTCCAAATATATGGTAACTTGGCCCTTTCACTTCCAGTAAATGGGGAAATGAGTTCTTGTTTAGCTGTGTTGTTTTTCACCCGAAAAATAGAATTTCTGAATTGTTTTCACTTTTGATTGAGACAGCTAGCGAAAGAAAACCAGTGAGCCGACGTTTAATGTTTTGTGCCAGAATAATTAGTCTGCAAATTAAGTTGAATTATTTAACGCCCAACAAATTCTCTTTTTGCAGTCTGCCCGGTTCCCATGCTTATCAGAATCGATAATCCAAGGTTTGGAATAAGTCCACTCACAGACTGGACATGTTTGTAAAAGCCCTGTGTTTTTTTTTCAGAGAGTTGCAGAGGTATATTTTTCATTTAAAAATATAGGAGCTGAAAATTCGTCAGGATCCTACAGATTGTGATGGGTGGACGGGAAGGACATCTCAAAAGACTAAACAGCCACATTACCAGACGGAACATCAAATGTATAATTGCCCATTATGGCTCCACACACGTAGTCTTTGCCATCATCCGGGCAGTCGTGACTATTGGCAGCCAGGACTGCTGGGCTGTACTTCTTGCAGTGTGCATTACGGTAGATGTTGGGAAATCCTGGCGGAGGACTTGGAGTGAAGTCTAGGTGAATGCAATGCACGCACTTCTCAGCGGATACTAAATAAAGGGAGAGAAAAAAAACGGTTACAGTCTTAAGATGCAGTTTTTGGTTGTGGCTATCGATTTTGGCCACGAATTTTAATCAATGATACATATAGATTGATGTATCTGATGGAAAAGTTATTGTAAAAGACCCGCATGCTTCAAAAATTCTCAATTTTCTGCGTAATATTTTCCACCAGTTTGGCATACAAATTCCTCTAAAGGCCGACTGGATACCCTACTGGTCATTCTCGGTGACATTCTGCCGTTTATTCCTCGTTGAGGAATAACCATCAACACTTCACAACTGGTTGGATGTCCCTATTTTACAGATGAAAACAGCGGGGTCGCTTTTCAGAAAAAAAACATCCCCTATGATGACCAAAAAGTCAATGTCATCAAAATGGGGTACACGAAAGAAGATATGGTCATTAATGAGCCTTCTCTCTGGCGTGAAAGTGGGAGTTGTTGTTAACATTAATGACACGGAATATGAAGATTCTAATAATGGTCCACGTACCATTCTGAAGATTGACTGTGAAGATCAGAACCAGGAGAGATAACTGGATGAAACCTGGAATCAAGACTAGTATTGATTAACACAAGCGGCTAAAAAACATCTTTGTCAAATTTGTTTTATCTGGCACGTTGGTGTTTTAAAGTTATATAAAATGTGTTAAAATAACGGTTTTCAAACACGGATGAGGGAACGTTAGACTTTGAGAAATTAAACGGCTCTTATTATTATTATTACAAATAACGTGGTTTCGTCTGAATTTCTGACGCAAATTCCAAATCGATGCAAATCTTTGTATTCAATTCCTTTGTATTAATAATAATAATTTGTATATCCAGCTGTGTGTGAAATCATCCATTAAAGTGAACAATTTAAATATATTTAATGAAAACACTTACCCATCTTTTTCCTAAGTTTCCTCTATAAATCCTATAGGGTACAGCTTGTAGCAAGTTGAAGTAAACAGGAAGAGTTTTCTCTAATGATATCTTATCTTTCGCTTCGTTCTTTTTCTTCTTTGCGTGTTCTGATTTCTCGCTTCACACGGAATGAGCAGTATATTAATCCGTGTTTAAAATTAAAGTATTTATGCAGAATATCGATCATTTATTAATTGCAATACGTTGGTATTATCGATTTTGAATGCTTAAATGTCCTGGTACCTTTTCATCCGGTTTTTACATCACGACGTAAGTACTGGTAACGGGAACCAGTTCATGTCTTTTGTGGAAGGTGTGACACTTGTTGCAATGGATGACCTTCGTATTGGATTGGACGAATAATTGTAACATGCCATTGTGATTCATATTATCTGATATCCGAGTTTGAAGGTGTAACAACTTATTGTATATATTGTTTTAAATCTTCAGAAAACAATACAGTATTAAAATTATGAAACTGATTTAAATAGGCCTATAAATGTAAAAAAAAACCACACACACAAACGAACAGCGGCTGTCAAGAGCTGTCTTCTGTAGCAACGTGTTTATCTAACAAGAAAAAACACACTGAAATGCGTGCTTACATAATACGAAGAAACCCCCATAAAAGGCCAATATAGAAATTGCTGTTTTTTTCTTTCATTGCAATATCTTGCAATATTATTATACGAACTCGCACAGCCCGCGTACGTGGCATCTGTTAACAAATTGTCCCAAGGCCTAATTATTGGGAATTGTCGAGAAATATTGCAACACATTGCACAATTCGTCCTCGACGTCGACAATGATGAACTTGAAAAAAAAAATCGATATAGATAATGAACCGCCACGGCAGAGACTCGACATCGACATCAACACGCACTGGAGTTATATGCTTGAGTTCTCAAAAAAGGACGAGGTTTGTGCAAGAACACTTTGTTTGTCTGTTTTCAGTCAGTCAAGCCTTAGGTTAGGTGTCGTTTCGTTCAATTTTTGTGTTATTGTCAGCAACTTTCTGCTCTGACAGACATATTATTGTTATTTGATGAACAATAATTAAAAAACAAATAAACAAATATAATAAAATACAATATAAATCAAGTCCGTGAATGAAATAACTTGCCACTTGATTGAGAACGCCTTTTTGTTTGTGCAATAATGCTTTATTTGTTTACAATCGTGCAATTTCGTGCGTTTTTGTGTAATTATTAGCAACTTATTTGGCAGACATGCTTTTGTCGTTTTCATAAAAACAATATTTTTAAACAAAATTCAGTGTTTGATGGAAAACGTATGTTCTCAAAAAGTAAACAAAAGTTGTTGCGTAGCAACCTCAGGTATTTAACAATATGTTTAACAACATGACACATTTTTTTCTATGAACGACGATTTAAGTACTCTTTTGCATCACTTGATGATTACCCACCAACCATCAAAAAGAGGCTAAGACATCTCAATTCAAATTAGGAGCCCTAAACAACAAATATGTATAAGTAAAAACATACAATTACCTGAAATATTACGATCTTATCACGTAATTATATTTTCAAAGAATGAAAAACAAATCATTCTCTCCAACTTCATGAAAAAGAACTGGACGTTAAACTGGAGTGTCCTCTCCAGTTTTAACATCTCGGAATGTAGCACAGTACGTTAAGTGGGATTGAAATATATTGAAATATAGGGTGCGTGTGGCGGGGGGGGGGGGGACACTGAAGCATGCAATTCTTATCGGGGGTGACTTTTTGTCCGTCAACAAAAGCACTAAAAAGAAGATAAGAAAGAATCATGTACTATGAATGAATTAGTGACTTTTAACAATTAAGCCAAGTTATTTTATTAATAGAGATATTATGCATAATATGGGTATTTTCATAAATAAGGCTACTACCAATTTTATATGCATAACTTTGTACATAAAGTATTTTCTGCAATCTTTGCAGTTTCAGTATGTGGTAATGGTTTGTCCTTGTCACTCAAAACACGAATCGTAAAAATCAAATTTATCTTTTTCATATATGATGAAAAACATTCTTCACGTGTAACGGGAACACCAAATTTCGTATCCCCATTACACGTGAATTCACTGTCGTTTTTGGTCATAAATATCCTGCATGATTACAATAAAAAAGTTTGAAATTCCTTTAATTCATAAACTAATTGGTATGACTACATACTAAAAGAAATTGAGACATTTGAATGAATTACTTAAGATTATATGGTGCATACAAGTTACTGGTTTCAAGTGTAATGGGGAAACCAAGCTCTTAATAAGGAAATAATCACTGTTTTGTGCAATATATCCATCTAAACATGTCTGAATATTAAAGAATAATAGGTGTCATTTATTAGCTTATGGAATTCAAAGAATTTTCGAAGAAAGCTAACAGATATATGGCCAAAAAACAAGATTTTTGTTTCACACTGTAACGGACATTTTTTTTTGGGGGGGGGGGGACACCATGGTTTCCCCACATGAAACTAGAAATTTATTTGCGCTATATTTCTTATGCCTGCCATTGAAAATCCAAATGTTCATAACAGACACGAGTATCTTCACTGCTTTATATCATATATGAATTTTAGATATTTTCGATGAAAACAAACAGAAATGTGGCACAAAAAGTCACCAATTTCACGTGTAACAGGAACGGTGTCCATGTTTACACGTGAAACCATGTTCTTCGTCATGTAAGAAGAAAATATTTTGCATCCAAACATAAAACAATGTCACGCTTTGGTACCCTTGTTCAAGGAATGACCCATATGCAAATTATGAACAGGAGCTTTACTATGTTTTTCTTTGTCGAACGGTTCTCAAAATAATTTGGCCGAAGCTTAAAGCAAATGAAGATCGCATTATATTGTACAGCTTGTTCATTAATGATGACAATTTGCGTTGCATGTTGGACCATTTCTCAATCTACATAATCTAAAAGAAGGTATTAATTTTGTTGTAACCAGTAGCCTGTTTTGAGGGAACCTATAAACCTCTTTGTTTCGAAGAAAATAATTCAAATTATCCGCCTAGTAAAGCAACGACATGTACATGTTTAGCAACGCTGTCATCAGGTGAATAACATTTGAAACACCCTCACTGTAAAAATACTAGTGCTGCTTTTTTTTTTAGCGAGGGATGTTAAAGAAATTTGCTTGTTCAATATAAAATTATGTTCATGTCAGAGATGAACTAATAATTGACAATTTGGTATTCCACGTTCAAAACTAAGATTGTATTGTTGTAGTGGATGACTGTTATAAACGGTTTAATTAATATAGTAATAACAGTAACGGAAAAAATATCGATTTGTACTTTAAAATGAAAACTAATTTTAAGTAAAAAGTAATATATATAAGTGCATGAAGTACAGACGATTAATAATGAGTGCAACATTGCTGATTGGTCATGATCAATTAAGTTGAATTTAGAATGTTAAGAAAACTGTGCCTGAAATTTGGTGTATTCTATTACTCGACAAAAATTTACTTTATTAACACATTACAAATAATTTCCAAATAAACTGAACGATATTTAAAATTCCTCAGAAAGTTTTTAAAATGCAGGACATTAAAAGTCTCAAAAAACTTTGACCACCATATGCGTGCCTTCAAAATTGAAGTTTGGCAATTTTACATAATATGCACGCAATCTCACACAAAATTGCACGTTTATCACCCAAGGCAACCAGTAGTTGTACCACCATCTCTGTCTATAATTAGTCGCAATTGTCCACCTTCATTAAGTCTAGTGTTTGTAGGCCAACGAACCAATCGATACTTCCCTTCGCTGAATTTGGATGACTAGAAAATAGGTAGAGGAGAAAATTGCAGAGCCATCAACTACGGACGGTGAAAGGCTGGACCAGAGATAGAGAGGAGGGGCGGAGCAAGTCAGGAGCAAAGTGGGGGGGGGTGATCTTTGAATCGACAAAATATTGGGGGCGTATTGTCCGCCCAGTCGCTATTTACACCGCAACCCGCGTTAGCACCCTATTTAGGGGAATTATAATCATGTTTAACAACAACGGAAAGCAATTTAACTTGACTGATAGAAAAGATGAGGCCAAAGATTTGGACTTAGAGAGACTAAGGTTTTCCCGGCCAATTTCCGAATGTTCTTATCATTGTCATTATCGGCCATTCAATTTCGCGTGATTTTACACATCTGATCAACTTGGGGTTTCTTTTTCATTGTTGGGGCATTCAATTTCAATTTTTAGGCACCCAAGATTTTGTTCCCAATGTTTATTTTCGTTTTGGGGCATTCTATTTCGTTTTCGCATTCAAAGACTTAATTTGTAGCATTCTTACATTACGTTTTGGACATCTTTTGACGGTTGACGCATTCAAATAAGCGAACGTCGCTGGGCATAATGACGTGTGATCACGCTTTTCTTTTCTTATTCGTTTATGAGCAGTCATTTTCATCATTTGGTCATTCAAATTAATAAGATTTCTTAATTGATATTTTTCCTATTTTCTTCTATAAAGGTTCATATTGTTCAAAATCTTTGTGTCTGTAAAATTATAATGTGACAAATTTTAATGATATGAAAAGGGCTAAGGTCAAGGGATTTTCTTTTTCACTGTTGATCTTGTTAGTGTTTAAAAGTTTGAACAAATCCTTTAACTTTGTTTACTGTTCTTTTTTCGTTCTGTTTTGTAAGTATTTCCCCCCTTTTATTTATCGCTGATTCACCCATCGATCTTTTGACATGCAAGACAAAGTGGCGTAACCAGGGGGACAGGGAGTGCAGGAGTGCATGGCAGATTGCCACGGGCTAGACTTTTTAAAACGTAATCGGCTTGTCGGAAAAAATCGTGCGATCGTGATGAAGAGCAAAAATGTCCATGATTGTTTGCTCTTATAACAGTGCCCCCTATCAGAAGTTGGTTTATTACGGACGCTTGCAAAAATGTCTTAAAAGATGCTTGAACAAATGTGAAATACGTTTGAACATCAATGAAAACGAATGCCCGATCAACGCGTTACTGCTGGTTCAGACGAAATTGAATGAACACGATACTTTTAATTTGAATGCATCTTTTACAGGGACGAGTGAAGCTACAAGACGATAGAATTCTCGGATAGTTAAATTGAATGATTCTTGTTGATTGTTGAATGACGAGCTGCGTGATCTTTCAATTTCAATCTAAACAGAACGAGCCATTTCATTTCAAATAATTCAAATTTGAATGTTTCCTTTCTCAGTGGTTAAAGCATGAAGAATATGTGCTGAATTTTGGTAGCAGTGAGAATCAAACGAAATAATATAATAAAAACAGCATTTACATAGCGCAATATGCCTGCAAAAAAAAATCATTTTCATTATCAGCTAAATTTCAGAAATGTTAGAACTGTCGTGCCTTCTTGATGTGTGCATCAATGTCCTCCGAGGCATATTGTTTAACCTCGTTATAACTATGATTACCACGTTATGTGTATATCATGTCTTCTGACAAGGTTTGAAATAAGCGATTTATGTTTGTCTGGCAGACTTTATTCAAGTCGTTCATTGGTCGGTATAACCAAATGAGCGTATTTCACTATTTATGCATCTATGAAAACGTGCAAAACATAAAATGTATGTTACATAAATTTACCGGCTGCCTCAAATGCACGGTAAACAGAAATGTTAGAAACAAATCCCGGTTCTGTGTTCATTAGCCAAATATCAGATGCTGTATACCGACACGTCAGACTCGAATAAAGGCTACAGTTGTGTCATGGCGACATTAATCAAGTATGGCGAACGCCAACGCTGCCATAGCCAACACTGCGCTAAGAGTCAGGAATCTGACGCGCGATGCTCCGTTACAGTAGTCTTTGTTGCAGAAGCAACCCTTGCCGGTGATGGTACTGTTGCTGCTGCTCCCCACAATCTGGAAAAAAGTAACCAAAAAACAAACAAACAAAATAGTTAGACGTCTGGGCGACACTGGACAATTAGTGAAAAAGAAGGCAATACATTTGTGTTGTAATCAAGCGTTCTATATTGATCAATGATTTCGCACGGACAGGCAAGAACTTGAACTATGTACATTTACTTTTTGTTTCAAATGCACAGATATAATCCAGGGGTATCGAGATCATTATGCGGTGTTCCTGGTAATAAGTTATCTCCAACTCCAATTGGCTTTAAGTGAACCACAGAAAGAATTTAGAGTAAGTTTTAATGAAGTCTTTTATACTTAGCAGCGTTGTTGAAAAGTTGCAGTTATAAGCCATGAGACTGATGTCATGATACTTGAGACTTCCTATTGGTCAGTTTGAATGATGACGTACTTCTGAGAGTGACATGCCCAGTTTGTCCAGCGTTCCCACTAGGTCAGCATCAGAGAAGCAATCATCACCGATACCCGACGAATCAGGGACAGAAACACACCCTCTGAAGATCCAGTACAACTCCAACATTTCATCTGAGAAAAAAAAACAAGTTGTAGGATTATGAATAAAGAAGTTTGATTGTGTTTCAATTCAGCAACTCGGATTCTAGTATAGTCAGGAAAAAAACTCAACTTTAGTATTTATTTTTGTTATGTTTATGCATTTTCTCCGCAATATTTCTTCACCTAGTTTATAATTACTTTTTACGTCACTTTTACGTTGCTTTTCATGATACTGGAAAATCGATCAATTGATTTAAAAAAAGCCATCTTTTAAAAATAAATCAGGTAAAGTTCCACAACAATTAACACATTTTCAAATGTAGTTATAATATTTCAAAATATGAATAAATGTTACAGTCAGGGGCTCGGGTGTCTGACAAATGACTTGGATGCGAACGGTTAATGTTGCAAGTAACACACTGTACAGACGTGTATTGGGAAGGCTTGAGCTGCTTCCTTAGGCTCATTTCAAGCCGCAGGACGCAGTCTTACCATGTGTTCTGGGAGTTGAGACAGTAACCTCCATCCAGCCGCAACGATTGGTATGGCGATAGGTTGGTGCCCCGCAGACGGTCCCATTGACTGTGGCCTTAGAAGGCATGGCACAAGACCGTGACTGGTCAGTTCTGCTGAGTTCACTGACCTCACCGCACTCATAGCAAGTCAGAGTTTGATCTGTGATCAAAACAAAATAGTAATAAACAAAACAAAAATAGCAGGTGTTTGAGTCGGGTAAGCCTACTTGTCATGGATTATATACATTCACAAATCAGGTCTCAACTACGTCATAAGTCAGATCACAAGTCCAATCACAAGCATCAACGGAGACGCAGAATAACAAAGGCATGCCTTTGTCACAGATCATTTGAATAGGTTTGACCGGATTGGATGTTGATTGACATGTGATGGACCTGTGATGATGTGTGATCCATCAGCACATCAACAGTTACTATAACATACAAAATGACTCCAATATTTTACAGCACTTTGATTGTTTATACTGCCATTACGATCACATGACCATCTCACATCCACTTGCAATCTATCCACAATCAATTAATGGGTTCAACTGAATTTTCTTTCACTTGATGTTATGTATCTTTTGTGTAATCGAAGAAATAAAAATATAACTTAATTCTGTGAAAATGTTGAGCATACGTTCTTGTATGGATGGAATATAAGGACGACCACTTTCTTGGGTCTCATTTTGGTTGTATGTACGTTCACTTTTAAATGTCAAATTATGTGTCAACAAAAGTATGGCTAAATTGCATTTTAAATCAAAAGTGCTTTAAACTCAATTACCGCATACTCTGACAGGATTTAGGCGTGCTTGCTAACCAATGCCAACATTTTCTATTGGTATAAAAAGAAGACTGATAAGAAGAACGTATAACCACTCAGGGCCGGCGGGGACACCGTTGTAGCCATTTTAGATGTGGTTGGGACATCAATTTCTTCATGCCTTCTCACAGGTATCAGTTTTGTTGCTTAATTTTTACCTTGCTCCATGGGTTGGTCGGGCATCTCCGTACCAATGATAACAATGTCACCCAGATCCAAATCATCTAAGATATCCCCAAGATCTCCCAAATCTCCAAGATCACCTAAATCTGACTGTGCTACCACCATACCTGCAACAGACAGGCAAGTAAATGATATACGGCTGACTTGTGATTAAGAAAATGTCTTTTGTATTAATTGAAAATGAAAGAAAAAAATTCTTCAAACGGGCCAATGGGGGGGGGGGGGCTAGTTGCATGGGGGAGGGGACGTGCCCACGGGCCAAATTCCCAGTGCCCCTAGGTGCCCCCCCCCCCCCGCTGGCCAAGGAAGTGCCTTTTTAGAAGTATTTGTTTGATTTATTAAAGCGAAGCGGAAGCTAGATGACTATTTTTGACTTTCCTGAACCGCACGGCTTTATGAAATGTGAATAAATAATAAAAAGAACACCCTCTAGCGTTAAAAGAGGTCCGCCCCCATAACATGCTGGCATAACTTGATATCCTAGAGGTCTCCTACAGGGGTTGGAGGACGACTACCCCAGAAGTACATTACAGAGCAACAGGGAAGCACAACAAAGTGTCTGGGGCCAGTATGGTGGAGCTTTGGTTTACAGGTTAAACGTGTTATTTCTATACAATTAAATATAAGCACATGTCAGGCAATACAGGCCTATTGCTTGTGAGTAATTCTCCGCTGATTTTTGATCAGCTTGAATGGAGGGGAGAACGGGGGACGAGGGGATGAGGGGGGAGGGGGGGGGAAGGGACGGGGGATGGGGACGGGGGAACGGTGGGATGGGGGGTAGAGGACGGGGTATGGGGGATAGGGGACGGGGGCACGTTGGGATGGGGGTTGGGGACTTGGGGGATGGGGGATGATGGGCGGGACGGGGGAACGGTGGGATGGGGTAGGGGGACGGGGGAAGGGGGTGGGGGACGGGGGAACGGTGGGATGGGGGTAGGGGACTTGGGGGACGGGGATGGGGTGGGGGACGGGGAACGGTGGATGGGGTAGGGGGACGGGGGAAGGGGTGGGGGACGGGGGAACGGTGGGATGGAGGAGCGGTAGGGGGACGGGTGAGAGAGGTGGGGGGGGGCATGCTACTCCAATAATATTTGGGCGGGGACGCCAATGCATGGTGACGTCCCTCCCCCCCAAAAAATATAATAATAATACTAATTTATCCCCCTACATATTTTACGCCAACATTAGCCTTGGTCAAGGCGCTAGTTGTTTTTTATCCGGCCGTAACGCGGTAATGCATGCAGTCATAATGTCTATGCGCTATGCATGCAGTACAGTGCATTAAAAAATACAGCGCGAACAGCGACCTCACGCGGCCACTATTTTTATGCAAATCAGTTGGACCTAATATAGCGCCTTGGTTCAATCGTCCATGTGAGGTTTTGGGGGTGGTGCTCATTATGTTAATAGCCTTATTAGCTGACCTTAAATGTCGTTTTCTTATTGGTCGATCGTTGCAGGGAAACTTGCTTAGTAAAACGTGGCACCGTACATAATCCATACATGTACACGTACACTTTATGTGTCTCTACACACGGCACCAATGCACAAAAACTGTGGTTCCTGTCACGTCCGCAAAATTTAAAGGCGAATAGCTAGCTGCAAACAGTTTGATGACGTCCGGATTTACCAAGGTGTGATTGGACACTCCACATTATTAGCCCCGCCTACACTTATCTGTATTCGCATACGAGGTCGTGCGCTAGAAATCCAGCGCAAAATAAAGAAAAACATAAGCTTTTGCCGACGATTGAACCAAGGCGCGATATTGGGTCCAACTAATTTGCATAGAAATAGTGGCCGCATGAGGTCGCTGTTCGCGCCGTATTTTTAATGCACTGCATTATGCATGGCCCTAGCGAGGATAATCGTTTACACGCCACGGCCGGGATGAATAACATTTAGCGCCTTGACCAAGGCTACGCCAACGTATATACTAACATTTTCACATATGTTTTTACCAAGTGGTTTTTAAAGCTGTAAGGTATTATATTGCTTGTTGGCCATCATCCTTATCATTTTTTTTTACAATATGAAAAAAATGGGCGTAACTGAGGATAATGATGATTAATGTTACATCCATATATATGCATAATAAATGTTCATATATACATCTATGGTCAGAATGGTGTCCAGCCCCCAGTCTAGATGCTTTGTATAGAGAATTGTAAGATTTCCTCAGACACGTTTTAACAAAAATCAGGATTCTCCACAGGATTTTTTTCAAAGCACAGTTTTGTCGTGGTGCAACAACTTGCGAAGCCACGGCGGGGGATCGGAGCCGCAAGGGCCTCAACGGTCAAAATTAGGGGGGGGGGCGGGAAAAGCAATTATCTAAAAGGCACAATACACGCACGGCCATAGTAACACATTCAACACAAACCAATATGATTTATGATTAAAACTGCACCTGCAGCAATCCAATTAATTATTCAATTTCAGATACGTGGAAATTACCAGCTATGCATGTTCATTTACAATGCATATAAAGTCTGCATAGTGTTCATTCGTTTTGAACGTACGCAGGACGGGCATTTACGTCTCAGCCAATGAAAAGCTTTGCTTGCTACGTTTCACTCACAGTTACCGCCCACCATGACCGTCTACTGCCTTACTTTTATTATTCAAATTGTTCGCTGCTTGTATTAATTATGATAGCGATGCAAGAGGATTCCAAGTCATTGAGCGAAATCAACATAACAAAAGAACATTCTAAGTGGCAGGATCGGGAACAATAAAGTGGAGTTGTATAGTGTTGTACCTACAGGCGACATATGATGTGATGAAGAAATGCACTGACAATGTTGTACATGTACGTGTATACATGTATAGGATACTGTAGTGCACAACTCCAACTCATGTTGAAATCTTTCGACAAAGTTTGTCAACCATTTTCCTATCAATGAAAGTAAACACAAACAAATCTCTGTTTCTTTGAAGCTCTATCGTATAATCTCCGATAAATAAAAACTGAAATTAACAAAATAAAAGACTTGTTATCAATTATCACATGTATTATAAATAAATAATTATAAATAAAAATTGGAAGGACTTGCCGAAACTTGGGTCAGCTAAGTTTGTTGATTTGTAGTTTCAGGTCAATGTACTCTTTAAACAGTTTGCAGCAGTTTTATTCGTTGTTAGTTATGAAAAGAATATGATAAAAATGCGGTACATACAAATATTTCTTTTTATTGGAGATTCAGTTAAGGTTAATTTTAAACGTAATGAGCCAAACTTTTTTCTCAGCGTCGTTAAACAAAGGTGATTTACTCTATAAACTAGTATGATTTACTCCATAAACCTCTTCTTTGTTTATAAACTCCTGGCGATATGCATTTAAAACAAGTGCCCTCTCCTCATCATTGCTATATTCACACGGTACTCGACGGTGGCCTTTAGCTTTTATAGGCATACAATGTATATGTCTTGTTAATCTGAATACTGACTGTACCCTGCGTAAGCATTTATAATCCTACGTACCGTTTCTATTGTTCTTCTAAGTAGCACTCGTACCCTGCCTTAGCCTTATTATTTCCTTTCCGAGTGTATTGTTAATCTGAATACTGAATGTTCCCTACATATAAGCCTTTTTAATCCTACATAGTTTCTATTGTAGCGCTCGTACCCTGCCTTTGACTTATTCTTTCCTTGCGTTCCAAGTGTATTGTTAATCTGAATACTGAATGTTCCCTACGTAAGCCCTTATAATAGTGTCTATTGTAGCACTCGTACCCTGCCTTAGCCTTATTCTTTCCTTGCGTTCCAAGTGTATTGTTAATCTGAATACTGAATGTTCCCTACATATAAGCCTTTTTAATCCTACATAGTGTCTATTGTAGCGCTCGTACCCGGCCTTAGCTTTATTCTTTCCTTACGTTCCAAGTGTATTGTTAATCTGAATACTGACTGTATGCTGTACCCTACGTAAGCCTTCAGAATAGATTCTATTGTAGGGCAATCTTGGCAAAGGTGCAGGCAAACAAAATATGCCCGTGCAGATCGAGAAAACCCATAAATAGAGTGTTGAAATAAATCCAAAGAAAAGCCAGATATTCGTCGAGAAAAAAATCAACAGGGGGGTACACTTATCAATAACAGAAATTAATAACATACAGAAAGGAACATGGTTGACCGTGAAAAGGCAGTATATGTACAGGGCTTAAAGGGAATATACAACATTTGCAAACATCGAAAAATATAACTACCAACTTTTTCAGAAATACCGTGGATGTTGGTAAATGACAGTCTAAAGCATCCTGTAAAATTATGGCACCTGGTGTGAAGTCATTTTCAAGAAAATGGTATTTTTGTATACATTTCCAACAGTGGTCGGCCGACCACCGTTGGAAAAACCTAACTATATTTCAACTACTGCTCCAAATTTACCTTTTTTCAGTCCAAATTTTGTTTGGTATTGGTTACATGTTCATGAACGGGTGCAGGCCAGCTAGACTGGTTCCCTTACCTTACAATTTTCTGGAAACTATAAATTGATCCATTTCATCTTTAGTGGAGTCAGGGAACCAGACTACTTGAACAATTTTGTTTTTCTTGGTTTTTCCAGCATTTTCGAACATAAAACTTCAAACATGTCAGTGTAACAATATTTGATATATTATACTAACCCCTCAAATACTCCATTTCTGAAAATTACAGCAAAAGCCAATGATGTACATTCCCTTTAAATGCTGAGAGGACTCCCTGCAGTTTGAATTCATATACCTGCACTACTAAACTAATTACGTGCGTATTCTGTTTGCTTTACCGACTACATTTTTTTTCAAAACACATCATGTACAATGTACATGAACTTGCAAAATTGCTTGATAGAGAGATTCAGCAGGCATTGTGCCAGACAGCTTAATTGTAAGAGATCCTCTTTTGTTATTTAGATTTTGTACCGCTCAACGATCGAGTTGGAATCCTCTTGCATTGTTATCATGATTAATACAAGCAGCGAACAATTTGAATAATAAAAGGCAGTAGACGGTCACGGTGGGCGGTAACTGTGGGTGAAGCGTGGCAAGCAAAGCTTTTCATTGGCTGAGACGTAAATGCTCGTCCTGCGTACGTTTAAATCGAATGAACACTACTACAACAGTTCAAACCGCAAGAGAACAAAGAGAGAATTTGAAAGTGACACCTACACTGTAAGTGTCATGACAGTCATGACCGTGCACATTTCTGAGTACATGACGCCAATAACTGCTTTAAAACAATGCACAGAACAACAAAATACAAATCAAGAATCTGAAAACTGCTGAAAATCAAACTTGTTTCCAATTCCACGTTCAAATCGGAAATGACAGTGAAATTCCCTTCGGATGAGTTGTAGGGTGCCTTGTAAATGTCAACTGTTCAACAGGCCTTTCCTCTCCTTCATCCAGAACATGACGGTGCCGGGAGTCACAAAAGAAAAGTCTGGCAGCCTTGGTCTTAGAAGAGAAACGTTCCATGATTGGAAGCAAAAAAGCCCTTTTCCCTCGTCCAATCAAAATGATTCTTATATGAGTGGGACGGAAATTTTATGTAGTTTATTCAGAAGTGCGATGTTGAATCTGTGGGACAAAGAGAACGACTGTGCCGTTCAATTGAGTGAGACAATTCATGTTGGCCACCATTGACTTGGCCGATTTTGAGGTTAGGCCAACAAAAAAAAAGTCTCCGGTTTCTGGTATGGAGCTTGCCCAAAAAGTGGTGCGGCGACGCGGCTTTTTTTTTTTTTTTTACCTGTCTTTTTTGCTTCAAATGTCGGCTGATGACTGCAAATGGTGCCCGACTAAACTTAGTGCAAATATATGGGAGTCCGGAGAGGCCACATAAAACTTATTCTAGATCATAACCCCATCTAAAAACACGTTAAAATTGTGCAGCAGCAGGATTCCAGTCAAACCAGTGAGTTTGGCGGTTTTGAGACATCTTTTTTTATTGAAAAAAAAAAGCTTTTTCATTTTGCCGACGCGCATGGCTACGGCGACGAGCGCGCATACCAGAAACCAGAGACTTTTTTTTCGGCCTTAATTCCACTTTTTTTTTTTTTTTGGTGAAAACAGCCCACTTTCCCAGGGCATCATATATTTGTTAAAAATAACCAACCTACAGGTAATACTCTGTACTTTAAAAGGCGTCACGAGTTAGTGAGAAACATAGACGTACTTTTTAATTACAGTAGCGGCGGAACGGTTTTCAAACTGGGGGGAGGTATCACCAATGCTGAAATGTTGACACGTTTTTTTCACCTCCATATAATGATCTCATATCGGGATAATCTGATAGTGAAAAGTTGTATATATAGTTTGAGGGGGAAATGTGCCTTACTAAGCTTCTTATGCAATACAATTCTCCGACGTCTCGGATACATAATGAATTGATATCCCAAATCCTGGATCCGCGCCTGATTACCGCCAGAACTTACTCTGCACTAAAAACTGATCGTCTGAACTATCAATGTTTCTCATCAAGGGGCCAGGGCCGCGGAGATACACAAAACACCGTCCACTCCTCATGGCAACACACCGGACGGTACATTTCCTCATGAGCAAAAGTGAATTTATGGCTTTCCATATCGTCTGAACTTAAACAATTACGATTCTACTTGTTTTTGTTTTCTTAGCATTACTTGCGAGCTGGATTACGTAAGATATCCTCACAGACAATATGTAAATTACAACATGCCTCGAATGCGTGCCTTTTCATCTAGACTCAACTCAAATATAGTGACAATACTTCTTTGGACGTGGTTTGATCAGAGAATACACGTGCAAACGTGGATTCTTTATTTACGAATTCACTCAGCATTATTAAATTACGAATGCACACCTTCTCGCGGTGTGTTCTCCTTAACTTCGTATAAAATATAAACAACCCTATAAAAGGATTGGAGTGGAATCCCGGCGTTCATTGTGTTCCGATATCTTCGCGGCGCATTTTGTTTTCGAGTCAAACCTTTATATTTTCTAATAGACTGATATCTCACGGATGTTTTGGAATCAAGTTCATAATTTCACGGTACCGAAAAGTGATTTTGTTTTCCATTGAAAAAAAGTTGAGGAAATCCACTCATTCACACGTATATGTTTACGTTACATACCTAGTGTGGACATTCTTTTGTTTTCGTGTAATTAAGAAAAACCTGTGAAAACCCCCTCATAGTTTACTCCCACTGTGCAAACGTTTTCAACCCAAATTGTTTGCTATGATTCCATTTAGTATTTCTCTTCATTTTGCCGCAGATAACCTAACCACAAAATGCCTCTAAACCTGTTTTCCAGAGAGGGGGACGCACTGAGCAAGTCCACACAACGTCGCTGCTATCTTGTTTATGTGGACATCTTTTGTTCGGAAGTCCACACAGTGAATGTAATAATACTTGTACACTCGTGCACGAAAGCGTAGAATATTGATCATTAAGATAAAAACGTATTTTCCTTTTAACCCTAAAAGGACCGGGGAGCGGAATCCACCCCGCCCCCCCCCTTGGACTTTTTCCGCGATAGCCTTTTTCCGCGATAGACTTTTTTCGCGACTCGAGCTGTTATGATATTTTAGCCTCGAGCCTTGCGCATCTTTTGATACAAAAAATATTTTTTAAAAATCCGGCGCTACGCGCCGTGAAAACTGAATTTTCCCAT
This sequence comes from Patiria miniata, assembly GCF_015706575.1. Lineage (NCBI taxonomy): Eukaryota > Metazoa > Echinodermata > Asteroidea > Valvatida > Asterinidae > Patiria > Patiria miniata. The sequence goes on from NW_024037068.1 coordinate 26,351,969, forward strand.
AAACGTCGTGTACACAGAGCAGAATTACCATTCGTACATATAAATAATTAATGTACAAAGTTTCACAATGTTTCGTCCCTCGATGGCCGAGATCTTAGGGGGGGGGGGGCGGAATCTGATAGATGGTCAAAATAACCCGGCACTTTTAGGGTTAAGCTCAACCTTTGTCTGTGTCCTATAGCATGAATGTACCCCAATACATAATTTCCTTAACAAATTGGTCAGGAATTGAGGGGATCCGCCCTGCCCTGGCCGTAAGAAAGTACAAATTAAATCTCGGCTCTTTTAGAATTAATCAAATCAAAATATTGTAAAATATCAACATAGTCATGATGATTTTTTTATTTTTTCCTTTCTCCAAAATTTGTTTTATTATGTCGCGAAGAGAAACACCGGAAACGTAATATAATGTCATTTATTAGTTGCAGGCATATACATGTAATAAAACGCTTAAAATTAGAACAACGTCGAACCAAACTGTATAGGGCAACTCATGGTCACCACGCCTTTCCATTTACCAGACTTTGGAACAACTGCAAGGGTCCATCAGTAATATGATCCTTCTGACCGTTTCAAACAGCGAACCAGTGGCGTAAATCCATGCCGGCGAGTGGGGGGGGGGGGGGGGGGGGATGGGGGATGACAAAAATCCTAATGTTGTCTGGTCGCGACTATTCGGAAAAAAAGCTTGCACACTTTGACAGTTACAAACTTTTTCCGCGATACCCTTGAAAAAATTATTCGTGACCCGAGCTATCCTGACATTGTAGCCTCGAGTCTTGCGCATCTTTTGATACGAAAAACATAAAATTCCGGTACGATACTTGCCGTGAAAACTGAATGTCCCCATATATTTATTTATTTATTTATTTATTTCTGATCTTTTATCAGGGTAGCGCGCCCGTTCACATAATGATATGGTCTTCCACGGGGCCCTGAGCATATAATTATAAATTAATAAAACAAAAACTAACAATTAAAAAGATTAAAAGTGTAAAAAAAATATCAAAGCAGATAAGACATAATAGGAAATAAGATCATATCAAATTATACCAAATACATTTTGTAATCATTAAATAAAAGAGACATGAGACATGAACGGGTTTACAACAAAACAATAAAAATGTGTACATAAAAAAGACAGTGGACAAAGGTGCAGATTAAGAAGTTAAGTTTAAGAATTAAATCATAAAAAAAATCTTACATGAAAATATAAACGAAACACTAGTGTACACAAAGCAGATTTACCATTAGTGAATATGAAAAATTAATTCGCCATAATTCTAAAACCCTCTGAACTATGAAATTTCGTGGGTATGTTCATGTTAAGTGGTTCTATGCATGTAGGCCTACCGAGTTTCATAATTTTTCGTAACTCGATGCCCGAGATCGTTGGGGGGGGGGGGGGGGGGGGGGGGGGGGGCGGAATCCCCCCCCCCCCCCACCCAGCAGTGAGATGGTCAAAGTAACCCGGTCCTTTTAGGGTTAAATTCGGCATTATGTGTTTCTCACCACAAAATTTGGGGGATGAAGGATGATCCAATTTCCCCCTATCAAAAATGAGAGGGGGCGGTATATATACCACCATATATGCAAGGGCGTAAGTCCCAGGGGATAGGGAGAATATACACTCCCTATCCCCCGGGACTTACGCCCTTGCATCGAACATTTATAATTCTGAATCGAAATCTTCGGACTATTGGCGCACCTTTGAAACCCCCGTCTGAAAATGTTGTTCATGTAAATCAAATGAACACACTGAAGTATTTCATTGTACTCACCGATGAAGCAGGTGGCGCAAATTGCATGAAATAATGGATGGAGAAACCAACCTGTAACCAATCGGAATGAACATGTCAAGTGATGATTGTAAATAAGCATTTCCAGTAAAGTTCATGATTCGAAAAAGAGACTATAAACAACCCCCGAAAGAGACCAATGAACAAGCTGTCAAAAGCGGTTAAATTTACCCAGGGGATTCAGATTCTCAACAAAATTTGCAGGCATCACATACACAGCCTAAACAAAATCAGGCAAACCAAGTTTGTCTTACAAACGTTTTACTCTCTTCTCAGGGGCGGATCCGGGAATTTTTGCGGGGGGGGGGGTGATCAGCCCGTCAGATGTTCTTTATGCCCGATTGTCGCGGACAGACGGATATGTTATTACCATAATAATTGTTATTATTATGTTTTTTTTATGTAAGAGCCGGGCTTTATTCGACCGCCGCGCCAACCCCCCCCCCCCTCTGAATCCGCGTCTGAAAATATTTCCAAACAGTGAAATTTCATATTGTCACCAGACTTAAGATGTCCTGATGATTCAGAGTTTGAAAGGGCCATGTCATGGAGAGGAAACTCAATTGATCAAATTTCACTTTAAATGCCTCGTCCCCATAATTTCAGTCGGATTTTTCTCTCTTTGAAAAATATAATAAGACAGTATATGCACACTTTTACTTCAGTTGTTAAGACGTACGAACTTCGGCTATCTCTACACGCTAATTGAATGTCATAGAAAAGACTGAAACAACTCACCCATATTCATGGGAAACAAGCCGGAAATGTACGGTATGGCAACAGTTCCGACAAAGTTTCTGAAACGGTTTTCGGTGAGGCAAAGTCTCCAAATAAAATAGCTTCCGCTGGTGTACTTTTGGAGTAAAATGACTTCGCATACACGACGTATGACCGTCTACCGCATAATGTTTGACTGCTATAGAGTGACGCCCTTAAGAGTTGCAATAAAGACACAAATTACGAAGAGACAGGCTTGTGACGAGGGGCCTTGGTGTGACGATGGTGATTGAGAGACGGTAGATGATTCGTTCCAATAATGGGCGTGCTTCAAGCACAGACCACAGGAGCCTGGGAAAAAGGAAAACAAAACAGAACCATCGCACATCTACTCCGTTATATTACAAGGGACCTCCTCATCAAACGCACTTGTTTTCATTGCTATGTGCGTTGATGAAATCATAGGCAGTCAATGATAATGACAAACACATGGGTAAAGATGGGGGTAATTAACCACATGCATGTAGAGGAGCGGGTAAGGTTTCCAACCCTAGCTAAGTTCGGGAAATTTTGATTATTATTATTGTGTATACTAGAAAACCTGTATCTTCAGAAATTGGACCAACATTTCAGTTGAAGGAACATAATATACGATTCTGTCAAGATTTCAAATAAAAATAGCGAAACTGAGCGTAGGCTTAACTACAAGTTTTACTTTAGCTTTTTTTTTTCAAAGTGACGATCAACACACACGCATACGACGGCGAAGCTTTGAAATTGTTTTGAGAAATTGATTTTCTTAAAAACACACACACCAACTTTTACATGAAAGAATCCCCCCCATCCTAGGACCAAAATTTCCATCCGAAATCGGTATCCATAGTTTTGCAACTCTTATAGCTATGCATACTTGTACGGCTCTGATTATGTCTATGCGCGATATAACCCCCTTTTAGGAGCAACTGCTCAAGAACGCGTTGACATGAACAAGAGTTGCTATTCTTAGCCAACAGGTCAATAACCATTAACGATCCTACTTCGGTATCAAGGTGAAGTGTGATTGAGGCGGAGCCATCGTCATCAAAGATTAACTTAATTGGCCGTGGTGCCTTGAAAGAAGAAACAGTGTATACAGAGGCATAATGGACAGATTGTACAGGGTGAGTAAAAAAAAGCGGAACCCAAACCCCCCAAAATATATTTCATATTTAGAAATATAATAGCACCAAATATAATAATGGCTGGAAAGCCAATTTCATAAGCTACGTTTAGATGAACAAATTATTGAAATTGCTCAATCCGTTCAAAGAATATCACCATTTAAACACAATGACCCTAAAACCTGTCTTGTCCAAAAAAAGCTATTTATTGTGTGTTTTGACTGTTTGGAACAACAAAGGAAATGACACAGAATACTTGTTTCAACAACTGTCACCAACTGCAGTACACAATATGTTTAACAACCCTGTTTAGGCAAAAATATGATTTATAAAATCTATTTTTTTTTAAAGGCGGGCCTTCAAAAGGACTTTGTTGAATATTTTTAACGTCTGAACTGAGGTTTTATCGCTGGTGATGTTTGAAGACAATTGTGATGACGATCCTTGAAATCGCATTTTTTTTTGGATGAGACAGGTTTTAGGGTCATTGTGTTTAAATGGAGATATTTTTGAACGGATTGATCAATTTTAGTATTATATGATATTCAATGAATGAATTTCAGTATAGTATGAAATATAATTTTTTGGGTTTGGGTTCCGCTTTTTTGACTCGCCCTGTATACACATGTAGCTGGAATTGTAGGAAACATGCACTGTAATACTTAACCATATGACGTGTCATTTGCAGTCAAGAGAAAAAGGACAAAATCTAATGCCCCTTTGTCTTGTTAATTTCTGAACGCAACTCAGCCCAAAACGAACAACCGATGTTAATGTTGCCACTCTCAGGATTTGTCGGGGGGGGGGGGGGGGGGGGACGGGTGCGTGGCAACTTTCGACCGGCCGTGGCGCATAACGTTGGTGCGTCCTTCATGAATCTGTGTACTATAAATTTAATCTTTGTACTAACAATTTAATTAACGGTTAATTACAAAAAATTAATGTATCCCGCCGTAAGGCCTAATCCTTACAACCCCGCTTTTTAGTCTTCGTGGGTGTGTCACCTTCACCAATGTTTCGAGTCCAGCAGGTAGGCCTAGGAATATGTTATCACAGCTGTCCTTTTACGCCACCCTTAAAAGTTCAAGACAAAAGAGAACGCTGTTTAATATCTCTGTATTTATAAAGTTGAACACAGAAATGGACCCGAGCTGGATTTTCGATTTCTTTGGTCAAAGTTTAAATTAAAATGCAACTATGGTTAATATTTGAATATAACTTGTACATCATGATGTCTATGTAATTGCACATAAATCTGATGGCGCACCCGTACTACTCGACTATAATAATGCGCCTATTGTTTCTCCCACCCAAGAATGTAGGAATTGTCGGGGCCGTAACATAGGTCCGACGCCTCATAAGTCCGAAATTTCGGACTTATGAGGCGTCGGACTTATGAGACAAACAATTTATTTATTCCGCCTCATAGATCCGACGCCTCATAAGTCCGAAGCTTCATAAGTCCGACGTCGGAAAAACGAAGCGTTCGAGGCGTCGGACTTACGAGGCGTCGGACTTACGAGGCGTCGGACTTACGAGGCGTCGGACTTACGAGGCGTCGGACTTACGAGGCGTCGGACTTACGAGGCGTCGGACTTACGAGGCGTCGGACTTACGAGGCGTCGGACTTACGAGGCGTCGGACTTACGAGGCGTCGGACTTACGAGGCGTCGGACTTACGAGGCGTCGGACTTACGAGGCGTCGGACTTACGAGGCGTCGGACTTACGAGGCGTCGGACTTACGAGGCGTCGAACTTACGAGGCGTCGGACTTACGAGGCGTCGGACTTACGAGGCGTCGGACTTACGAGGCGTCGGACTTACGAGGCGTCGGACTTATGAGGGCTTTATTTGGTTGGGGAATGCGATTTTGTCGGACTTATGACATAACGCATTCATCTGAGGAAGTGAACTTCCAGACATTTCTTTCATACTACAATGTACATGTAGTGGCTTACCGGGTCCTCGCAAGCCTCGTCAGCAAAATAATTTTATGATTTCGTGGAAGTTTGGTTTGTTGTTTGGAAGTAACTGGAGAAAGAATGTAGGTGCTTACAACTTCAAATGGAAACAAAAATATTGGGCACAGTGTAAGAAATTCGGCCCTTGCCTGGGAGTTTATTAACCAGTAACTGTCTGGTTGCAAATACTGTGCAAGCTTGTTCGGGTGATTACTGCTACAATGATGGAATTAGAAGTCAGATTCCTAGTGGGCATATGTACAATAGAATCGCACAAGGAACAACCACTCACATCATGTAACACAAACGATAAGATAAAGGTAAATAAACAAACTTTTTCAATTATAAATGTTCTTTTTTCATGTCATTTTATTGACATATGTACTCATATCACTATAACTGCACATGTGATTGTTATACATGTACATTTTGTACTACATGTCAAAGAAAATGTCCTACTTTTTTTTATCCTAAATAACTCTGTTGTTTACACATGGAATTAAACCAAATTTTCAGATCATGTAAACAAGGCATGACAAATTGTATGGTACGAGTTTCATCAGCTTTGTGCAAGAGGGTTAGATTTAAACGCCATACAAAATAAAAACTATTTTCAGAATCTGCCACTTTTGACATGGCGTCCTCCAATGTTGATAGAGGGCTGGAGGTGATGGAGGGTGCGTGCTGCAGCCCAAAGCTTTTAAAGGAATGCAGGATCACCCCCGATATCATTGCACACCTCGTTGATCATTTAGCGCAACACCCAATCAGGTGTGCAATAACATCAGGGGTGATCCTGCATTCCTTCAGAAGCTTTCGGCCACAGCAAGCGCCTTCCGCCACTGTTTCTAGCGGTATCGACATTCTGAAAGTATTAATTTTTATTGTACATGTATTTAAATCTCACCCTCTTGCATAAAGCTAGTGAAACTTTCTGAAATGATCTGAAATTTTGATCTGAAATTTTGGTTTATTTCCATTGATAAACAGAGTAATTAAAGATCAAAAGACATGTTTTTTTTTTCAGACTTAGTAGCTGCATCCACAATAGACTTTTCCCGCGAACAAATGAGAAACTTATTTTGAGATGGAACTTTTTCTTGCACACAGGGTACACGCACACATGCGCTGTCGACCATTTTTCACGAGTCGGCCATATTAAATTGAAAGCGAGGTAAAATCTTCATATTTGGAAATTGCGAAGAGAAATGAAAGCAATGACAAAGTTAATTACAAATTAATACCAGTGTGCTCATACCTTAATGTTGTAATCCAAATTAAAAAAAAACAAAATTGAAAGTGAGGCTAGAATGCATAAATAGTCTGGCACCATTCCATTCAACAGTTCGCAATTTATAAAATACATTCAGGGAACATGACCAAAAACGGCTTCCTTGTGAATAAGGTCCATTGAGTGCATTTAAACCACCTTCGCGAATGTGGTTTCTTTGGTTACACTTTATGAGTACATTCTTTCTCGGGTGGATGCTACACTCCTGACCATCAGCTACAACTATCCTTGGAACACAGGTGAACTCATAAGATTATGGGATCTCCCATAACACATGCTTGAGTGCACCCTTGGATAACCTGTCTGCTGCCCTCATCTGTCTTGTCTAATTTCCAGTAGCTTAACTGGTACACCAAATGGATTGAGACTACCTAGACGGGTGGGTATTTCTCTGCTGCTTCTCTTATTGGCTGTGGATGACTGGCCCTGCAACATGGTTGATGTTGACTGGCTGACAGAGTAATTGCTTGCTGATTGGCTGTTTTCTGGTAATGTGGCTTTTGATTGGTCAGCTTGACATTTCCATGACTGTGATTGGTTGTTGATGCCCAACAGGTCTGCCATTGTCAACACATTCCCAGCATCGGTATCCTCATTCATTGTTCCTCCTTTAGCTGTTCTGGCGGTCTCGCCATCGATACTCAGATACAAGTTTTCTAGAATGTCTAAGAAGCGTTTCTGTGCAAACTTCTTCTGTTTCGTGTTGTCTCTTGCTACTAGGTGTTTCTCGACAGATGTGAGGCAGTCTAGAACAACCAGGGACTCTGTAAGTCAATGTAGAAACACAGTACAGTATATGTATGTTAACACATTAAGAGTGAACCACATCAAGGGTAAAAACACCAACCAGAGAGTCTGCTGGAACAACAAGGGACGAGTTGCAGGGATGTAGTCAAGTCCATTCACAAGTCCAGTCTCATAAGAACAATGGATGAACAATAACAATGATATGCCTTCATCAAAGCTCATTTAAATAGCTTGTGATTTAAAGTGGGACTGGAGGACTTGTGATGGACTTGCAGGGGTTTGTTATGGACCCCACTATTTCCATGAAGAGTATCATGCTGACCAGTCAGCCAGCTTGCCAGAGTTGTAGAGTTTAGTCCATCACAAGTCATCCAATGTACAATAAGTTGGCCAGTCCCCAGTCAAGTCGAAAGCTAATATTCAAATGATCTGTGACAATGGCATTTCTTTGTTTTGTTCATTTACTGTAATTTGTGTTTGCATTGTGAATTGACTGATGATTTAGTTGTGACAAGACTTTTATAGACTCGATCACAAAACTGTGGCAAAATAGAACGTTGAATGAGGAATGATGTCAGCCTGTGTTGGACTAATGGCAACAATCCAGCCACTGTGACTGGTTAACTGCAGCCAACCAGCTATTTGGTAAATGGTCACATGAGGGCGCTACCACATTCATCTGTTTTATCTTGTACTTTATCACAGCTAGTAAACTTGATCAAACACAAAATAAGCTCGCTCAACCAGCTACATTTTGCAAACTTTTGAGAGCAAGCAATACATGAATGTAAAAAGAAAATCCCTAAAAACCTTACCGAGTGGTCCAAGTTCTTTTTGTTCGCCTTGCATGAGATTGGCAAAGTACTTGTAGATGGACGGATAGTCTGGTTTGAGTTCTAGCTCAATACTCTCGTTTGGCTTTGATGCACTTGCTGAAAAATGGTCTCTTATTGCCGTTGTTGAATTGCCTCTTGTTGCTGTTGAGATACCGTCTCTTGTTGCTGTTGTTGTTGAACTGCTGTCTCTTGCTGCTGCAGTTGATGTTGCTGTTGCCGATGTTGAAGTACTGTCTGTTGTTGCTGCTGTTGTTGCTGTTGTTACTGAACTGATGTCTCTTGTTGGTGATGTTGATGAAATGTTTTGGCTTGTTGCTGTTGATGAAACGCTGTCTGTTGCTGAACTATCTTTTGCTTCTGCTGCAGCAGTTGCCACATTGGATGCTGCTGTAGACATTCCTGACCCTGACACAGTTTCTACATTTGATGTTGTCATGGCAATCTCTCTGGCTGATACAGAGGCATCAGGTGATGCAATCTCCTTAGATACATGTACATCATTGGTGTGATTGCTACCTGTTGAGTTGCTGGCTGCAGATGTTGTAGTAGCTGGTGTGAGTGATAAGGTTGGAATGGTTTGTGTTTCATCACCGCCATGTTCTTCTACTGCTGATTCGTCCTCATCTTTGCTTTCAAGAGCCAAGATGCTACAGACCTGTAAGTGAAAACAAAATATGCTATCACTGTCACAAGGATACAGAAAACTTGGTTATTGGACTAGCACATGGACCTAGAGGGCGCTATTGTCCAAACGGGCAGGCAGTTAGTTGAAACAGCAACCCCTTAATGAAAACCCTAGGTAGTTCATTACTAGTTGCTTCATTTGAATACAACATTTTGATGGGAAAAACAGGTTTTCCGGCAGGCATCTTTCTGTCTGTGCCCGATGTTAGGCTTCATGAGCGTAAGCAAAGATTACACAGAGTAATTAAACTCCGGCTTAGTCAGCACTCTCTGGACCCGAGAATTTGTGACGACGTACACGAATGCCGACATCTGCTGTAAGTCGTCATTTTGCTGACTTACATACATGTACATTGTAAATTGAATCATGGAGTACAAAATAGATTGAATGGCCTCTGCACATCTGTATCTAGATCAATACTGCAAACAATCTCCATGGTATCACAGGCTTCAAATTACCCTGGTTTATTTCTACATCCATGGTTGTTTCCAGCAAATTTATCCTCAATGTTTATCATCACATAGCTGGGGTATTGATCACAGAAAGCCATTCCTGTACGAAGCAAGGATGGCCTGCCAGCATTAACAGTTGCTGTGCAGAACGCTTGCATACATGTGTACACATATGCACTTGTACAGTTAGGAATTAATGCGCACGTGTGTGGTATACCAGTACTGGTAAAGTTCATTCAATAAGGGGACCCCAAAGTGTACAGAGCGCATGCGTGCAGGACTAGAGCCTAGAGGGGGTACTGGTATTGATGTACTCAGAATGCGGTTAATTCAATACGGGAAGCCCCAAAATGGACAGAGCGCATGCGTGCAGGACTAGAGGGGGTACTGGTATTGATGTGCTCACAGTATCGGGGAAACCCCTTTTTGATCGCGCATGTGGCGGTGGTGTATTTTTTTTTGGATGCCGACTTATACGGAGGAATTTTTGTGGTTTTGAGGAAATGGGACCGAAAGTAACATGCTGACTTAGGTGAAAGGGCGAGCGACTTACAAAGGCCGACATAGAAATGAAAATTTAAATGGAACTGCATAAGAGATGATCGGGACTTTCGTTAGACGGCCGATTTAGTCGATATTATGATTATACGATGTCAACTTGGCCAGAGTTTACTGTACATCAATGTATATACCAGTAGTGGTCCCAGCTTGATTTTAATAGGGAAACCCAGGGAAAAACCAGGGAAAATCCTGGGGAAAACTTGGGTAAATCTGGGGAAGATTTGGGGAAAACCTCAGGGAAACCAGTAGTAATCCTTGAGGACAATTTGTACAGCAGCACATTCGAAGGTTGAGAAATCCATAAACACAATTCAGAAGAGATCATTATAGTTACAAAATATCACAATAGTTTCAACCAACTTGAACCGAAGTTATGAAAGCATCAATCTCTTTAAAATGCTGATAATCATAGCCCTGGTATCTCTAAGCTTTCATGACTACGGTGTCATCAGGTGTGTGTATCAATCAGCCCAGGCAAACTTTTAAACAGCTGCTTAACAGAAAACATTGCTTAGTAATATCTCAACCCAATGTCATGGCTCTGCCAACTGTAGAAGAACATTTTGTGCTTACGGCCAGCATATACATTTGTATCATGTTAGCGAGTAATATTGGCTTATATGCATATCCTGTACCTAATGATTCTGTAATACAGGAATAGCATGATTATTTTTTCTGCTAGAGCTGTTAAAACGGAATGATGATCGTAAGTGCAGAATTCTGTGGTTAGCAGAGCGAAAAAATTGGGCCCAGCTGGGAACCAGTCAAATGTTATAGACATCACACAAGTTTTTAGCTGGTGACCCTTTTTTTGATGGACAAATATTTTCTGTGTTAAGCAAAATTCAATGTCAAGCAGCTCCGTGAAATTGGCCTGAGAGAAAGTTGCTTACCCGGATCAACTGGCGGGAGCAGTTGTCGCTGGTCAGAGCAGTCAACTTATCTGCCATCTGACGCCAACTCTAAAATGCAACCAAACCAAATACACAGATAAGCTGCATGGTAGAACAAAGGAATTGAGTCACGTGGTCATAAATTCTTAACCAAGACTTTTTGATCGCCAAATCATAAAAAAGGACAAAACACAGTGTCAAATTTGGTGGAACATGTAAACATTGTAGAATTGTAAATCAATGGGCCTGGGTTCTTATCTCAGACTTTTGGAATGTGAACAAAATACAGTAGTTTTGATGGTAGAATACTGGAATTGGGGTCCAGTGGTATTAGGTTCTAGACTATTTGACTGTCATGTCCTAAAGAAACAGGACGACATATCCAGGTATATTGAAAAGAAAAGTACCAGGAGTGAATTCCTTGGGTTGCACGGGTTCTCATCAGACAGCCTAGCCTGATGCCAGCTATTACAGATCCCATACAAAGGAATGTAATAGGTCATAGGTCAAAGTATGGAACATTTCAGTGGTGATTGAGAAAAGAGAAACTGTAAAATCGTACCTGTAGAGGTGCTTGATGCTTCATTTGACTCAATGCCATGCCTGGATTAAACACAAAATGGAATCAATCAAAGAAGCATACTGAGTTGAAGTGTGATACTCTTACTGTACATGTATACTACACTGTATAGTATCCTGTCAAATTGAGTATGATCAAAGGATAGAACATACAAAACTTAACATTAAATGAGTAACACCAAGAGTACTCAAATAAAAAGCAAAGATGTTTTGTGTTTGAACTAAAATACTCATAGGTCAAAATTCATACAAAAAATCAACAATAATTGAATGCACATAAATACAAATACATATAGTATCTCTAAAGAAATGTACTGATAGGTGGATTTGACTTGATCTTTGAGCCCATTACCTGCTCCTCTGCGCTCCAGAAGGGTCAAGTATTTCTTGACAGCATCCATAGACTTGCTACCAATTCTCTTAGACATCAGCTTGATTGGGTAGCGATTTTTGCTGTAGTAAAGTGCTGTACCAAGTTGCTGAGTGTTTAATCTTTGATTGGATAATGGGAAAAAATGAATATAATTTTATAAAACATTTCCATGTTTAAGAATGAGACACTTATGGGTTGGCTTAGTAGGGTGAGGTTGGTCTTTCTCCAAGGCCATCATGGCTTATAGCCAGCATTTAGACAAAGAAGCAAAGCTGCAAAAAGCGCCATAAAAGCTGTGCTATTATTATGCAAAATTTCATGCCTCAGGTATGAAATTTTGATTAGTTTATATACAGTTTGGTTATATTAACCGTTTTACAGCATACAATGTGCATGTAATTTCCTGACACCTGAGGGCACTGTTGCACAGCAACAGTGCCCTCAGGTGTCAGGAAATTACTTTGGCACGTTCTGTAATAAAGGATATGTTTTTATTAAAAATGATATGCCAAAAGTGTACAGTTTGTTAACAGTTTGGCTCAGTGTCAAAAACCTGATAATAATTTTGCATGACATTCTATTCAATAAAATACAAATATGTTGGTTCTTACTCTTGCAGAACTTTCAATAGTTTCTCCTTCTCTGCGGCTTCCCAATACAGTGCTTTAGACTTCTTGGATGTTACAACAAAAGTCTTGGGTGCTGAACGTTTCCGTGTTGAACGCCTCACTCCTTCTGTGGGCTGGGGTCGATCTCTTTTGTGACTGACGGCACGACAACTAGCATCCTGGGTCGAATCTTCAAGATTCTTTGTCTTTGTTTTGTGTTTCATGATGAGCAGTTCGTTGTGATCTGTGTGAGAAAGATGAAGGCACAGGCAAGTGTTAAATGTAAAGATGTAATGGGCACTCCCCAGGGAACAATGGACCAACAGTAACATTGACACTGTTGATTTCTGTTGTGGCTATCGTTACGGAAGCCGTAATGCGATTTGCAACTGCTATCGTCACAGCATTGCAAAAACACCAAATGCTGTGAATCTAAATCACGTATAAACTGCCCTTCAAACCAAAGCACCTTGGTCAAACGTTAAACTACCATGCCACAGTTCTCTGGATTGAATCAACACTGTGCAATTTTTTTTACTTAAATGTATGCTTTTATTCAAAATCCTACTTTGTATTTCAATAAATTTTAGTAATCCATGGCTTTGTAGGAATTTTTTTAAATAATAAAACCTATTTAAAAGAGAAACAGAGTCCAAAAACTATTTGGTTGTCTATATTGGTTGATAGTCTGGTTCCAAGAGACAAAGATCCTGATGTGGAATATTGTCAGGTCAGGGAACCAGATGATCAACTGGCACCATAAAGACATTTGATTGAATTTTCAGGTAGAATTGTTGGCAGGGAGTGCGGTGGATTTCATGTTTTTGAAGAAATTATCAACAATTTTGGTATCATTGGAAAGACATTTAAGGCATACTTCCACACCATAACTATGGTGTATGGTGTGCATGTCTGACCCCACGCTAGAGACTGAGGCCAAACTTCACGATCTTCAATCCCGTCTGCAAAGCACAGTACACATCACGCGTTTAAATATGTTGTGTGCCAGCAGCGTGTGCGGCATCGTTTGTTTTTTCCTTGGGTTTCCCGGCCCCCATTCCATTCAGCATTTACCAAGCGCAGCGGCTAGTACAAATGGAAACTTTCATCTCAAGTTCCACATGGATTTCTGCACGCACTGTTCTCAATTTTTTTTATGATCGAGTTGAGTATTTCCAATCGATATTTTCATTTAATATTTTACTAGTTGAAAACTAGTGTTGGATTAATCACATTGGAACAGTTTGTGTTCGTTGCATGTTTAGCATGTTTATTTTTGTTTACGATGAACTGGATGGGTGTCGCGATCCGTGTCAGATTTTTCAACAATTCAATGACAATGGGATCCGAGTGGTCCGTTGTTGTGTCGGACCCGCTGTAATGTTCTAGAATCGTGGTGCGGCGCACGGCGGGCATTCACCACTGCCACGACTTTAGAGATGGTCAAGAGATTGATTTTTCACTAAAATAGTGAATAACGAAAAAAAACCTCCTGTTATCTGCATGATCTGGAAAATGTTCGGACGCAAATCTAAAACTGTCATTCTCATCTGCTCAAATCATGGCCTGTGACATCATGACCATGACTTAGAATGTCTGAGAAAGCACTGCTCACTGAGCATGCTGAGAGTCTCAAACTAAAAATAAGGATTTTTTAAATACACAAACTTATTTTTTCGTTTACAGCAAATCTAAAATGACCGTTGATAAGAACTGTATTAAAACGTGATCCAAACTAGCCTGAATAAATCTGGAATCCATCGGATGTACATGTACACGTACATGTAGGTAAATCTTCGCATCAATACAATTATCGTTCTCACACAAGTAAGCGATTTGAAAACAGACAAGATCCAACAAGGCGACCTTAGAACAAAAAAAGGTCGTAAGTAAAATTCGTTTTTACCAAGTTTCAACTGATTTCTCATCTACATTGTACATGTAGGCCTAGTGACTAGTCTGAGGCAATTTTGTCAGTGTTTTTAATAAATCAGATAATAATTTAACCCTTTAAAACAGTTAATATAATAAGACACAAATTGATATAGGTTTGCTTTCTGAATTTCCTGATTTATTTCTTCCTGTTCCTTCATCTTTGCCGTATCCCACTTTTTTTTTGACTCGCCAGCCGGGCTACTTCAGTTCAGGAATAGTTTGACTAGCCCGCTGCTGTTTTGACTATCATTTGACTATGCTTCTTAAGCGTGAATGGAAAATAAACTACACATAAGTCTAAAATCCAAAGTTGACAAAGTTCTGCATTATTTTAATTTTAATTTTATATGTTTCAAGTGTGGCCTTGATTTACGGTAACCTTGATTTACGGAGGTAGGCCTAGGCCTAGTCCAGTAAATTGGCCACATTTATGTAGCCCCACTAGTGTGGCCGTCGGTATGCTGCGCTGAACCCAAGGCCACACACCGTGGTCTGCGCACTACTGAGGACGTTTTCATAATTTCAACAGCGAATTTCTTACATATGGTTGTATTCTACGATGTCCCAACTTTCACTTCTGGGATGCTTGGGTGTAATGATGTTCAATTTTCCAAGATATTCTTGAATCTTTCTGGAGCCCATATGCACTCGTGAAACGTCTGGTGATGGCGGCCATTTTGAATGTGACAAGAGATGACCTCAAGCTGTGACGTCGCGTTTATGCAAATTGCTTGTCGAGCGAGGGCGCGAGTTGCAAATGCGACGGCTGTTTCCTGTGCCGTAGATCCTGAATAGAGATCAGTGCACGTGGCCCCCAGACGATAAATGCATGGTACAGGAAACAGCCGTCGCATTTGCAACTCGCGCCCTCGCTCGACAAGCAATTTGCATAAACGCGACGTCACAGCTTGAGGTCATCTCTTGTCACATTCAAAATGGCCGCCATCACCAGACGTTTCACGAGTGCATATGGGCTCCAGAAAGATTCAAGAATATCTTGGAAAATTGAACATCATTACACCCAAGCATCCCAGAAGTGAAAGTTGGGACATCGTAGAATACAACCATATGTAAGAAATTCGCTGTTGAAATTATGAAAACGTCCTCAGTAGTGCGCAGACCACGATGTGTGGCCTTGGGTTCAGCGCAGCATACCGACGGCCACACTAGTGGGGCTAACATTTATGGGGCTTTATTCGCACATGTCATGAGGTCGTGCGCTGGAAATCTTGCGCAAAATAAAGAAAAACATGTGTTTATTATAGCTCCATGATTAGACCAAGGCGTTTGTCTGGATCCAAATGATTTGCATAAAATAGTGGCCGCATGAGGTCGCTGTTCGCGCAGTTTTTGTAATGCACTTGCACTGCGCGAGGTTGAGCCGCGCCGATCATTTCATACCGTGTACGGACGAATACGACGAACGCCTTGACCAAGGCTAATTTAATACACGATCGACATCGAAAGAGTTTGTCAAAAGGAATACAATACCAAACGCACGTCAAGCAAAATAAACGTGTGTAACATCACTAAACAACTGATTTGATAATTCAAACCTTTACTTGGTCAAGTTGGTGGAAAATGAAGCGATGTGAACTTGAACATTTGCTTTGGCGCCACATGAGATACGTGCACGGACCCGGGAGTGTCCCAAATTACCCATGATTCATCACAAAACTAACTCGCAAATGTATGACGTCATCAATTCATGTGCGCAAATAAAATCCGAACTCCTCCGACTATTCTTCGTTCTTTTCCGTAGAAACCAATCCTGAAATCTGATTGGTCAAACGCGTGTTCGGCATTGTCTACGGAAATTGCCGAGCGGATCGATCACGACCGTATTGTACGCTGTCACTATTATTGGCAACGAGAAAAAGGGATTTGCCAAACAGGACTCTGTACGTACGAAAAACCTTCGGAATTCCCTTCGAGATGACTTAAAGTTTGATTGGAAAATCCTTTTTGTGACGAGGGAAATTTCTTCATGTATATAGTTTCTCACGGAGGGAGTAATATAACGCTGAAAGAAGGAAAGAAAGCTTCTTGAACTAGTCCTATCTTTTACTCTTTGACTGGCGAGATTTTTTATCGAGTTTTAACCCTGTGAAATGTGGTCGCTGTCGACCATGTAACGGTTGGATTTTTCGTTATTTTTGATCATAACATAGACAATCTTAATTAGCGAGTTTGGAGTATGAGTGCAAGACCAAGAACAACGTCGTTTGCAGACGCCAAAGGCAACAATCCTGCGTTTGGGGGCTTTAAAATTTCACGTAAGTATGGGCAAAGGACGTGCTACTGCTACAAACTTGAATCCAACGCAAAAATATGTAGGCTAGTCCACAGTACAAACAGGCGCCATATTTGACGAGATGGTGCATCAAATTGTTCAAGTTTATTGCATGCTTTAATACCTTGTGCATTGTTGTGTTTACATTCCACAGGTGATGGTGTTAGCTATAAGGGCAAATCCAAAAATTCATGTCGTACTCTAGTTAGTTTCAGACTCCGGTCTCAAAAATGTAAAAATGCCTGTCATGCCTGTGTGTATTCTCAATCAGTCTCATGATCATGATTCTCCTCGCAGATTAGTCCAAGACTAACCAAGTAACTTTGTCATTGACCCAACTTATCACCTATTTAACATGCGGACATGATTTGGCGACAGTAACATCAAAGGGAATCACCAGACTTAGAAAATAGAAGGGAGTTTACGCGTTTTTTTGCCAATATTTAGAATTTTTGTTCAAATTCCAAGCAAAAACTCACCTACATCTATCATGTAGGCCTACCATGACCATGCCTACATTGATTTGTAGTTAATCAGATAACGACACAATATGTATCCTTTGCAGCAGAAGTTCCTCTCAAAATGACACAATGATCAAGCGCAAGCTGAACCCAAAAAAGGGTATTTTGAGTGCAACTCCTTCGGTGTGCACAACCGTTCATTTGTCTTTTCAGCTGCAGCTGTGTTGTGTACAAAATGGAGCCCGACTGTTTTCCAAACCCCAGTTTCAGCTCCGTATCCGGGTCCAGCCCCTTGGCATTGCCAACCTGCATGAATGGAGTCGGCCAGAGACGCAGCTAAAAGCCAGGATTTGGAAAATGGCTGGGTGTTGTTTTGCTTTCAAAGGATGTGCTTTACAAAAAAAGTACCGGTGACGTCATAAAATGTTGGAACTTAGAGCGGCCTAGCAGCAGGTTGAAAATGTGAAAAATTAATTTTTAGTTGATGTGTGTGGCGAAGTTCACAGTATCAGGCGGGAAGTTACAATGAAAAGACCTAAACCTTCAAAATTGCTGAAAAATCAATCGCGAGAGCTATATTCCAGATGTTTCTTCAAATAGCTTTACCGGGTAGTTAACATAGCTCTCGAGCTTTCTGGTATAGTGGTAATGACGTCACAACTCAAGTTGATGTCATCAAGTATAAGATTACAAGCAAAGATTTCTAGATTTAATCAGTATTAAATCAACTTTTTTCTTGCCATCAAATCGAACATACCCAACACCGTGTGGATGTTCCTACATTTTGTACAAACGCTAGTATATAATGGCCCGACAGTTTGCAGCTGAAAAAAATTCAGAAAGAATGGTGCATCCTGACGCCACTTTTTTCATCATACATTATCTCAGTTACTTTAGGTCAGTCATTGGAAAACTGTTAAAAAGACATGAATCTTGGACTGAGAAACATTTTCAATTTTGTTAGAAAATGCTTTGAAAATGTACTTTCTTTGTACACAAACAATGAATTGGTGTCTGGATACTACTGTACATTCTTTCCAAATTTTCAAACTTTGTAAGATACTGGACTACCGGTTCTGTCGTCTTTCTATCAGATGTATTTTGTTGACATGTTCATCTAGGCTGCTGATCTAGGCCTTGAGGTAAATCCATGTGTTACACAATATCTTCATAATAGGCCTATTTGTTACTAATACAGGCTAGTCAGGTTGGCGTAGCGGTACTTTCCTCACCTTCCACTGTGTTGACCCGGGTTCTATTCCTGCGTGGGCTAATATGTGGATTGTGTTTTCAGTCCCTAATTAATTCCGTGGGTTTTCCTCAGAATATTCTTCTGGAGCTTTCCTCCCACATCTAAAACTGTAATTCACTTGACATTGTCTTCTCTTTACTGGGACCCTCAGATCCATGGGAGACCAGTGGATTCCGCTGAATGCGCTATCCAGTTAAAATAAGAATTAAATAAATGAATAAGTAAGCTGCAAAACTCGGTGTCAGTGTACGGAAATACTGTGTATTTCATTAACCATTTGATGAGTGTTGTCATCTGATTGACAATATAAGTTTTGAACAGTTTCATCATAATTCATGCACACTGAAAATGAAGTGCCTGAGAAAATTGTCAGTTGAGCACTTTCATTGTTAATGGTCTCTGAAGAAGTTGTGGTATGTAATGGCATGCCACCTGGCGTAATAAGTTTTCTCTGTCCCAAAAAAGCTAATTGCATTTTTTAATGACAAGCCATTATCAATTGTTACAGTGGAAAAAATGGCATTTGGATGGTGTCTCACATGTATACAATGTACCAACCGGTACAGTATAGACATTGTAAGGTTGCTATCGTGAGGATTGTTGCCTGTGGACAAATTTGCCTTCAAATTAATCACTGTTTTCTACCTATGGCCATGGCCATGGAAAGTCTTGTAAACTAGCAAAACATGAAAACAGGGAGTACATGTATTACATATATATGTGTGCATGTAAGTTATGGACTATGACTATGACTACCTGTAGTATGACAGTCACTTGACCAATCCAAATATCCAATAGTGCAGGATCCATCAATTTAATCCTGTTGGAATTGAGCAGTAAAACACCTTGTAAAATACATTCCTGTTGAAATCTGTTGGATTCAGCAGGCAACTGGAAACATTCAGAGTTAGATTCTGTTGGTAACTGGTAAATAGTTGGATTCTGTTGGATCCAGCAATAAACAGAAAAAAATAAGTCACAGTTGGATTCTGTAGGATTGAGCATGACATTCATTTGATATTTTCAGGTACCCAACAACTTGGCAAGTTGGATTGTGTTGGACTGTGTTGGATAGAACAGGAAACTCATATGAGTCACCGTCGAACTTAGGTGTTGGATTGAGCAGGGTAGTCCTGGGGAATTGTTTAGTACTGTTAGGGGGTTGGGGGTAAAAAAAAGGTTCCACTGAGGAGTTCCTTAATATACCTCCACAGTTACTCCACACAAACAAAATACAAACATTTGTTTCTTGACCACCTTTTGCCTTTAGCTGCACAAAGCTGTCAAGTTTAAATTATATTGTACTTCTTTGGTAGAAGCAAATTTGGTAAAAAATCAATTGATCCCACTTTCAATTACTGAGATGGGAGGTGTGGATTGGAGAGGAGATAGCTTTTCTGTTTTGTATTTTGTGAAAAGTCAAAATGGTCATTAAAATAATTGTCTGATTGATCTTTTACATGTAAGCCAACATTGTTTACTTGATGCAAGAGAAAGATGAGGATTGCTTGTTTTGTTTTTGTGAAAAGTCAAAATGGTCATTAATTGTCTGATTGATCTTTTACATGTAAGCCAACATAGTTTACTTGATGCAAGTGAAAGATGAGGATTGCTTGTTGTGTATTTTTTTTTATCATTGAAATCAATCGCTGCTGGTACCTACGGTACAATGTACAAGTATTTCAGGTACCGGTATTTAGATCTAATTGCATTTTGTTTTTTTCTGCCTTTAAAATACAAGGGGGGGGGGGGGGGCAGAGGGGTTAAGAGCAATGAGGATGAAAAGTGTTGTGTTCTTGGTAAGGCCAAAACAAAAAATAAGTCGGTCTCTGGTCAGTGGCGAGTCGATTTTAATCATGCGCGTCGATCTTTTTTTTTCTCCAAAATGTTCCGCGGTAGCTCCAACAGCGCCCTCTATTTCCGCACCTCCTCAATTTTTTTACCAAAGAGCACCAAGGAATGGGAAATTGCACCAAGGCAAATGATCGAAAGCACCAAGGCAAATTATGGAGGACACCAATGTACATGAGGACACAAAAAAAAGCAAAATAGTACCCACCTTGTCTGTACAATCCAAGCTTGAAGAAAAAAAAAAAGCCGCGTGGCCGCGTCAATTCCAGAACTTTGGTCTGACCAGAGACCGAATATTTTTTTTTTTGGCCTAATAGAACTTACATGTAAGTGGTAACATGTTTAGGGGTGAAGGTTTTGCGTTGGGATCATAAATATAGGTACCGGTACATGTACAGCACGATAACTGCAGAACATTACATGTACATGTACAACTGCATGTTGTTGTAACTGCATGTGTGTGTGTACATTGTAGACAGGGGTCAAGTTCAGAAATGAAGGATACTGAATTATGGTTAGGATTAGGACAGCGAAGGTAGGTCTATACAATGCGTCATGGTGTAATTATTAATATTATCGGGTCACTGCACTCAGTGTGTGCATTGGACTGGAATCTTAAATAGTTATTCTTTGGGAAAGTGGTAACCTGTACTGTCTAACAGTGCATTGACAGGATTGAATATTGAAGGGTCACACAATGACAAGGTAGGGCTGGTTTCTAAAAACCCACAAACCAATGTCGGGTTATTATTGAGGTTTTGGTCATTGAGTTTCAAAGGTGTTTTCGTAGAATCAGGGAAGACTAGCATTTGTTGGGTTATAAATAAATGTGGTGGTTATTATTTTGCCAACTTTGCAGATCATGTGTACAAGAGGTGCATTATCACTGTGTCTTTTTAGAGATGAATTGGCACTCCTTATTATGCTAACTTTGCTATGGAAATTATGTGTTAAACATTTCTTCATGTAGTTCTTTATAATATATGTCTTTGAAAAAGGTGAGTAATTAAAGGACACTCGGGTTCAATTATAATCAGTTGATCACAGGCACATGTGAATGGCATGTTACGTAGGGGATTACCTTGCTGCCGGTACCTGTATGCTAATTTGATGTTGGGATTTTAATTTGATATTATTGGGCTGAGTCTTCACTGACCATTGTATACAGTGCTACTAAAAATTAAATTTACAACCCCCAATGGCCAAAAAATCCCATCGTACAGTTTCATTGGGTTGGGGTTGATTCATTGAAATCTGAAGTTACTGTACATACATGTCTTGAAGTGTTATAGCGCCATGCAGAGATGGTGTGCTGGCTAGCCTACAATTACAAATGCAGTAAAATTTGGCAACCTGTGTACATTATGTTGTAGGCGCATGCATATTGTACATGTGCTGATCGCATCTTAACAGAGCACACCATTCCTACTGCCACAATCTCTGATGAGGAACAATCGGACAGAAATGATTGACCCCAGTATTCCCAAACCATTGTACACTGCCAAGCCATGATTTGTCAGACATCCATTGTTGGTAACCACTGGGTTCTATTTACTTTCTTGCAGTGTCTACTGTCTAGTTCTCATCTTCATGCCATATTAGTTTCCACAGTGTGGAAGAGTTGCTGCCTGACTATTTGTCCATTGTCTGTTGTGCAGTGGGTTGTGTAATGGGCATCACATGGCCTTCCTGTTAGTCTGTGTGACATCAATGTGACCTGACCTTACTCAATCTAGTCCTCTTAGTCTTGTGGTTTTTTTTATCCTTTGTGTAAATAAAATAGAAATCCTGGAGGTCATGCATTAAGTGTTTGCTTTGGAATCACAGCTTCATCATCGCTATCGATTGTTAGTCCTATTTAGGTCCATAGTCCTGCAGGTTACCATGGCAATAAAATGCAGAAGCTTGAAATTGTCTACATTCCGTCAAGTCCAATGTACACACTGGCGAAAGCATAGGCTAATACTCTGTGTGAACTGAGCAAATATTACAAACAGTTCATATAAATTGATGCATATCACAAAGAGGAATATCCTGTATGCATTGCAGTCACAGTTTTCAAGAAAAAAATAGTTGTACACTGTACATGTACCGGTACATGTACGCGACTATGCGTGTTCAAAAACAGGAACTTTGTTGAGAAAAAGGATGATTTATGAGATCAGATCTGTGCCAAGATTTAATGCATAAAGTCAAATTACTCACTAATTGTAAATTCTGCTAATGTTGACGTGACATTGTATGTATTGTACTTCAGCGCTTATTTTTATTTAAGTAAGTTTTCTGTTTTCATACATGTGCGTACACATGAGTTTGATCGTTGTCTTGAAGTCCTGAGTAGTTTAAGATTTTTTACATTGTTAAGAACGTCTAGACTGCTAGGATGTGTTTTTATATGATGGACTGACAGTACTTTCATGTAGAAAAATGAAATCAGTGGATGGCTGGTACGTTTTCTTTAATTCTAACGTACCTGAATCCATCAAAATCCACACCCCTGTTTTGGAGGATTTCGGCAGAATCAGGATACATGTACCTCCATATTGAAAAATTGGAGGATTTTGATGGATTTTGGACAGTAAGCCTAGCGGTACTGCAGGATTTTGATGGATTCAGGATACGGTACCTCCATATTGAGCAGTTGGGGGACTTTGATGGATTCAGGATCTCCACAGATTTACTCCCGGCTATGGTGGATTCTGATGGACTCACCACCAACCAACATTTTATTGCATGGCAAGACTGATGGATTTTGGCGGATTCAGGATACTTTCTAGTAAAAATACCCAAGGGGTTAGGATAAAAAAAAAAATTAAAAAAAAAGTAGACAGTTCTTTGTCCATAAAAGGACTTGTAAAGAAGCACACCTTAGTCTGTTGCTACATTTGTCCGTTGTGCATCATATTTTATTCATCATGTTTTCTGCATCATATTTTACACTCTTGCATGCTTGAAAATCATTCAAATAACAATTCTCAACTTCAATAATTTGTATTGGAGTGATTATAAAATGTTTGCATGTTTAATTTTGAATCCTTTCTCAGCAAGTTGAAAAGATGAGTCATTATAATTGAATGCCGTTTGTGTACATGTTGAATCAATGCCTTGCCTGATTGTTTTCAATATTATAACAACGTTCTATTGGTAAGCCCAAGTAACAAAAGTTTTATAATTCAAGGTTTTTTTTATGTGGTTGGCATTATTGCAGAAGACAGAGTTATCAAGAATACAATTTATGTCATCGCTGAAAGTCAAAGCAGCTTAATTAATATCTGAACTTGCTGGCTAATTCTTTGCCTTACATGAAAGCAAGATGCACCATTTACTTCAACTTTTATTTATTATTCAGTTATTTTTTTTAATTTTATTACTTTTTACTTACCATTTTTCCCATAAGCTACATGTAGACATTGTGAAATGAGCTATTTTTCAAACCCATGGCCGGCCTTTTTCTTCCCCCTTCCAAACAGCTTGACGAGCATTAACACACCCACCTGCCTGGAGTTGAGTTAACTCTTTATAAAGGGGGGCAGCAGAGTGGCATAGTATCGACCACCTCCAAACTGCTCACTATACAAGCGTGCACTGCACGCCATGGCAGCTTTGCACATGCCTCATAACCGACGATCCATAGGTTCGTATTACTTAAACACCACCAACCCCGTCAAACCTCCACCCCCTTCACCCCCCTCACCCACCGAACGAAACAATGCACTTGCCTTATGCTGTGGTTTGTACTGCACTGCACTGGGTGCTGGATTTTCTGTTGGATTTTTCTTTACTTTTATTACAGTACTGCACTGCTTATAACCATCTTAACTCATTGCAGGGTTCCTGCCACTTCATGGGGAAAAGAACCTAGAGAGAAATTGTGAAAATGCTCCTGGCCTAAAGTAATACAGGAAATCATGTAAAAATAATGGACACACACGTATGGAGAAACAAAAATTGAAAAAGAAGATGTAGATGTAGATGTGTAACTTGAGGGGTAGAGGGATCTGTACACCGAGATCATATACATGTACATGTATGCGGGAAGCCTTAGCAGTATGGAAGCATTGGATGTTGGATGGTCATTTGAAATGGAATTTTAAGGGTTTTTTTTCCCAAATGAGCACTTTGTGACAGGAGCCCTGTAATCATATTATTGCACATTCCAGTAGTATAGAACGCACCATTAATGTTTTTGCTGGTTATCTGTTTCAAATGCTAATTAATTTTAATAGCATGAATGTCAATAAGTTAACCCTACTCACCTATTAATGCCAGTTAATGTCTTGAATACTAAAATAAAGGACATACATGTACTATGAACTGTAACAGCCATTTTGATTTCTTACGCTACATGTATGTGCACACGTTTGTCTGGAATATATGCCAGCATAGTCTATGCTTGACACACTTAATTTTCACAATAACGACTTATCCCAAAGCCAGTGACCTCAAGTTCACTCTACTATGTACATGTATCTTTAGGTTGTACAATGCTTGCACACATGCTGCACGTGTTATTAAATTTGAGCTGCACATAATGCATTTTGGTAGGAGGTTTGAGGATCTTATGCATGATCCATACATGTACCGGTATGTATTTGACTTACACAGTGTATCTCGGCAGTGTTTCTTATTGTTTCCATAAGAAAACAAATGGGAGTTAACAGAGATTTGGTACTGGGTACATTGTGGTTATAATACCATTTGTATTAGATTTTTTAATTTGTGTCGCAACGTGTAATTTGCACTGCAATTTCTGAAGTTGTTCAAAGACTGTTACCACAAAAATTCAAAACTGGATTTGAAAACAACAGATTTTCCCTGTAAGTGTCAAAGTCTATAGAGTGAGGAATGCTTTGCAAACATGCTAAATATTTTTCCCAAGTTTGTAAAAAAAAAAGAAGATACGTACACAGTACATGTATTCAGTGATAACTTGCTGACAGCTGATTGGTTGAAAGTGTACAATTTGCATGTGTTGACAACATCCTATTGGGCCGAGAAAAAAGTGCCTTCAATATTGAAAAAAAAAGTGCTGCGTGCATTTGAAAGTTTGGGGTGGAACATGATATTCAAATGTTGTAGTCATGGTAGTGTAGAAAAACTATGTGTATAATAGTTGACACGATAATTTGTTTGTTATTGTTATGGTACATGTGCAGTAGATAAACAAAATGTGGTACTGGTTCTTGTGTGTGTACACAGTAGTTTTAGATTAATTAATGTGTAACCATAGTGAGTGGTATTGTAGTTACTGAGATGGTGATGGGCTGTGCAATTTCCATTAGTACATGTATCTCTTCATGTACAGTTTCTGCCATTATTTGTTGTAATTGCTGTACAGTAGAATGTGAAGTGATTTTATTTGTGGGGATCTACGGTAGATTCTGGCACAATATTTCCATTTTCCAACTATCTTTTAAATACATTTATGTACAAATGGTAAGTTCAAGTAAGGGAAGGTAAGTTTCAGCAATTTATTTTACATTGTGAAAAGTATACAAATAATGAATGTTTATGAGTGCAATGGTGAAAAATTTTATGAGTTGAAATATTGAACATTCCCTCTTTCAACTCATCAATGCACGAATGCAAACGTTCATTTGCTTTGTACATCCAAGTAGATTTTTGTCATTCGATTGGAGGATGAAACTTTAAGAACCAACAGAACTCACAAAATTGTATCATATCCACTTCTTTTGTTCAGCTTGTTCAAGGCTAACAAACATGACAAAGGATAAAAATTCATATCATTGACAATAATGAAAATTAACATTAAAATAACTAGTGCAAAAAAAAATCAACAAGGCAACTGCATCGACTTCAAAGGCAAAACACATGATATGGTCTAAGTAGCGCAAAGATTGTACCAGGTATAGTGCCGGGCCGCTGCGGGTCTGAGGCCAAAATTAAAAAAAACAAGCTCAGCGTCCTGCCTTTTTGAAAAAAAAGGAAGCAGGAGGCCCTTTTTCCCCCCTCTAAAATGGCCGTCCAACCGGGCTATTTTTTTCAAGGTGGCTGCCAGTGTTTTTAAATGGCCGCCATTGGACTCAGGAAAGACCAGCTTAGTTTAATTATATATGCAACAGATGAAAAGGCCAAAATGATTTCCCTGTTGAAAATTTATCTTCTTTTTTTTTGTAAAAAAAAAAGAGGAAAAAAAAAGGGAGGCGGCCTCCAAAAAAAAAGAAGCGAGCGGGGACGCTAAACATGTTAGCATGCACTCAACATGTAATAGATCAAAAGGGATGGGACTAAAATGCAAGGTGAATGCAAATTAATGACGTAGGCTGTGCAATGGGTCGAATAATGAACGCAAGACCTTCAAATGCTACGTAACATACATGTAACACCTAACTTTTGGGGTACACACTTTGTGACAAAGATGCATACAACTGTACATGTACGCATGCTGTAAAATTAGTACCGGTACGTAGCGCAATGTACCAGTGTGTATTGCAATCATGTGCAATACATGTCTGCAGTGTACAGGTATGAACGAGCATGACCTGCTTGATGCATGCCCTCAGTACTATTCATGAAGCATGAATAGATCAGAGTACTGAAGTCTGACATCAGCTGTTTTTGTTCTGGTTCACGCGCTGAGTTCGCATGCTGATGTCTTTACATGCTTAATAAGCTACTGGTATGCGTGCAAACCAGAATACACGGCACACTTCGGTACGCTACGGTGGCTGCCATCTTGGATATTAAGCTTTCAGTGCTGGCAACCAATTCAGAACCTTTTGTATTGTAGAACATACTGCATGGTAGGTTTAATGATGTATGGATGGTAAGGGTAATGATGCAGAAAAGCACACAAGATGCTTAAAAGCAGGCAAGGTGCATGGCCACAATATCTGAACAATGCATGCAGACACTCTGCAATTAACATTGTATATTTGTGTAAACTTCCGTGTACCATTGATATGGATCATTTGAACTCCCCTGATCATCTTGTGATCCACTTGGCTGTTTCCTCTCATAATGTCTGTGACCAGACTGACCTTCATCAACCTGCTCATTCCAGCCCAAAAATTATCATTCAAAGAAGGAAGTAACAGTGAAATTTGCTCTTCACTTGACATCAACATTGTGATGACTGTGACCCATTTACATGTAATTTGGGCCATTATGGCATCTTATTAGAGAATCTCTAACCACCACCCCAAAACAATCCTTTTCACTCTGAACACGCAACTGAAAAGAAACCTGATAATTGATATGAAACAGTATAGGCCTATTTTTTTTTTCAAGTAGGAAATTATGCCGAAGATGTTTCATTGTTGGCAGCATCTGTCGTTACATGTACTCTAGAAGAATGGAAATTGCTGTGGACGTTGTTCGATTTTTCAATGTAATTTTTGCATTGTCTTCATTTAGTTACATGTGTCTATAGTGTATGTAGTTTAAAAAAAAATATAATTCCTTAAAACTATAGTTGGTAAGAAATGGCAACACCGTTTTACAAGTTTAATCAATTTGAACACAAAATACCCCGCACTGTCGTTAGCTATTAAAACATGGATTTTTTGTTAAATCCTATAACTGCTACAGAATTGGTTGAATATTAATGTACATGTCTGCAAATATTTTTTTTCTCTCCAAATTTCAATCATTTGGTTAAATTTGCATTCACATGTTACATCTAGCCTATACATGTACGTCACTTACTTCAGCACATGAACATGTACCGGTACGTACATACGTGTACATTGTACAATGTACTCTTGAATTCTGTATCTGAAAACTTGATTGAAGAACTGTCAAATTTGCAGGCCAGCACTCACATTGAAACCAAATCGTTGAAATATTTATGGATGATTAATTGTGACCTGACAGTAAATCCATCATCAATTGGAATCAGAATGCAAGCTATAGGATCTTGTCTGCAGTACTGCAGTTTGTTATTCTTGGGATTTGTAACGGTTGGCTTGACAAAGCCACAGCCTGGAAGCGTTTATGGGTTGAGTTGAGGCCACATGCAGGAAAACATGTACAATGTAGTCACTGATTTTCAACTGCGCATGTTAAAAATGTGTTTGGTGATTTTATATTTCTCCATTGGTGAACTGTATAAATGTGAACATGTAAAGATTAGGCCGAGTAAAAAAAAAGGAAGTACCTGTAGTTTCTCCTCTGGGTAAGGAGGCAGCCGGGAAAACAGGAAGCGGGTGGAGACGAGAAATTGGTTTTTCATATTTTTTTTATTAAATAAAAAGTTGTACTTGGCCTTGCATCTCTCAGGTAGATTTCTTATCTGTTATCCCCCTCTCAGTCCCTGGTTTTTTGATTACTTGTAAAAAATATTGAAACAAAACAAGCAAAGGAGTACACCTCAGTTTCTTATAAAAGGAAGACTTAAGTAAGATTTTTCTTGATTCATCGTGTCAATACAACAATTATCAAGATCTTCAACATTCAAACAAGTCAATAGGAATTTTCTAATCAAACACACATAGAGCAATCGACATGCCAGTGTAATCCCTTTAAACCATTCTGCCATCCTCAGTCATGTTCAGTGACAGCAGTGTATTGTGTTACATGTTTAGCAAGCATCCCACTGATCTGCCATTTACCAACTCTGCCTTCAGATTGACATGCTTTACATTCCGCTATGGATTTACATCTTAGCACTGACACTGTTTTATATGGACCTCACTACCGGTATCTTAGTAATAGAACTAATTTATATTACCTACATACAGATCCTTGTCATTTGATTGGTGGAACTTACATCACGTGACATTCGTTATTGCTCCCATTCATGCCGCGGCTCAAAAAGTACTATCTGCCCATGGGAAATACTGTTTAACAGTTACGACCATGACGTGGTATTTGTGTGCAAATGCATGCTGGTATGCACGTTCAGCGTTGCGCATAGCGCGCATTGTTCCATAGAGCCAGTGCTACAGCGTTGGGTTCAAACATTTTCGTGAAGGGGTGGTTTGGAAGAGAGAAATACATTTTCCTCCAGTTTTGTATGGAAATAAAAGATCAAATATATCAAATGACAAGGATCTATGTCAGTTATATAAAACAAATATTGAGTGGCGTTAAATTGTGAAATGGGAGGAATAGTATTGCTCGGTAAAAACTGGACTTTTCCAGTTCACTCGGCTTCGCCTCGTGAAATGAAAAAGTTCAGATTTTACCTTGCAATAATATTCCTCCCATTCCTCACTGAGCCACTCAATATTTGTATACTATGATGATATTGTTGTCAGAAAACTGACCAGGTTGATGGTTGTACAACATCACAGAAGAAATATATCTTAGAAAATTTCATGTACTTAAAAATGTAAAATCAATGCTGCAATTCTACAAAGGAAAAAAATCACCGTACCGTACATGTACCGGGTACATGTACGTGTACTTTTATGAAGGAAATTATTATAATCAGAAGTGCATGCATTAATTACATGTAAATTAATGATACAATAAAGATAACTGTCTGCATACATGTAATATTAATAAATGTACATACATACGTGTTTATCAAATATAACAAATACAAAATTCAAAGCATACGGGACCGATGACTTACACTAAGCATTGTGTGGTAAGGAAACTGTTGTGTGCTTTTTTTTAAGTATTTAAGAAATTATTTAAAGAACCATCCCTGTTTATAATACATTTGACAGTACTATTGATATCATTATATTACTCTCTCTATATAGTGACATTTAGATCAATAGTCTTCAGCTTTGTTTTGGTAAAAATGCCACTATCATGGATGTACATGTGTACATGTAGAGAGAGATAGAGAGAGAGAGATGTTGTTTACTGAGTGGTTCATTGATGTCCTTAAGGAACAGAAGATGGATGTGTGGCTTTAGCCAGAGGATTATACATGGGACATCCTGAGGTGAGAAAGTAGACACGGGGTTATTTTAAGGATCGGCTTGAAGACAGGTGTGGATAAGCACAAAACAAGTCATTGATCAGAGGTACACATGCTGAGTGTGTATTATTTAGGGTTTTCCCCACAATATTGTCTACCCTACGTGTATGTATGTTTATACTGGTATTTTGTCAACGTGGGTCCACTGTGATTTAGATCATTCACACCAGTTTGTGTGTATGCGGGTCAACTGTAGATTGGGATTTTACCTGTGTAGATTTTTAGACCTAAGTAGTTCTACATGTAGCTGTGTAACATTCAGTGTCTCTGAACTTTACCTGAGTCTACATTGTAACTGGGAGATACTGGTAGGGCCTTCTGAATACACCTGCAAGCAATCAAAGGCAGGTGTACATGTACAAGCAGTCAAGCATGTACAGAAAATACAAGTAATCGTTATCAAACAGTAACAATTGAAATGAAAAATTGTCATTTAGTCATACACACAATAGAATTCATTACACGGACACCACAATGTGTGTACACTGTTGTTCATGTATACAAAAAAAAGTACACAATGCAACAAAGATGTGCGTATTGTTGCAAACATGTATGAGGGTATTCACTTCTGTTTGAGATCACTCATTTCTGTACATTCTACATGTACATGTACATGTATGCATGTACATGAGAATGTACATTGAATAAGTCTGTGATTACAAGGTCATAACTTTTCTTTTGCATGTACATGTACAATGTAGTGTAATTAATATGTGTACTCCAAAATGTGGTAAATAAGAGCACTGCTAAGCCTGTGTGCCAAGGTCAGTGTGAATACTGCAACAGTGCAAGTCTGTGCACAAACAAACCTACATTTGTACGTGAAGAGGTGAGCCATTTGAACTGTGAAATATGGCTTCCATAAGTTCAAGTTGGGGTCATGCATCACGCAGTCAAGTTCATATCCATTGGCAGTGTACGCAGGCCATTCTGCTAAAGAGTTTGTTAACCTTTCTGCCAACATGGTTTCAACGTGTACATCCATGTGTATGATGGGCAGGTTCGAAATGCATCGTGATGTATATTATGTGTGGCACCTTGGTACGCATGTATACATGTACATTGTTGCATACATGGACACTAGTATGCACATTTTGTGACTTGGCATTGAGCTGATGTCACGGTTGCTTTGTTGTTGCTAATACAAATGATACAATATGCAAATGTGTACAAATCTGGGTTTCACTGTACATTTTGTGTACATGTACACGTACATCAGTTATCACGGTTTAAGCCTACAAATCATACCAAAAAGTCCAAGATTACTTAGCAACATCTAATATTGAAACAACAGAGTACAGTGTATAAATCTAGTATACTCAACATGTACTTGGTACTGGTACATGTAACTTGTACTAAAATCACGTCAAAACGTTAATAAAAACGGAAGAAAAACATGGGATTTCAATATCATGATATAAAACTTAAAAGGGTCTATCCTTTAGGCCTGTCTGTCAAATTTTAACAATTCCCAACTCATTGACAATTTGCATACAGGGTGGTTAAATTTGCTTGGCATTGGACATTTGTCACTACATTGTCATCACTCGAGAAAAATATAAAACGCATCTGTCTGTGATGAATGCAAAAATGTGCATTTAGGAAAGATGATGAAGTACATACATGTACATGTACATGTACCGTAATACACACATTAAAAAATATACATGTACATGTACAGTCTGCATACGTGCTTTGTATACATGTACACTTTAACTGTACACACACAGTTGTACCATACGTATACACGTGTATTATATTATACATGTATTCAGTTATGTATGGTGGTGTGAGGTCATGTTCACAATAATTGTATAACCCAATTAAGCTGACCCTACAGTGTTGTCAACTTATGCTGTAGGAATTAATTAGTGCCTGCCTGCTGTGCTGCCTGCATTGCATCAATGTGGATTTTACATACGTAATGGGTCATATCAGAGTACAGGTACATGTACATGACTACATGTACATGTACCATTACATTGTATGTAACTGGGTACATGTGTGATGTACATGTACAATAAAAACCTGAACGTGTGTTGTATTGTTGATTGTTTTCATTGAGATATGGGGATTCCTTTTGGTACATGTACACGTACTCTTTGTATTACATGTACATGTATGTCAGTGATAACATTTACAAGTACCGGTACATGTAATGTACATTCAAACCTTTGTTACTCATTAAAGATCAATAATTCAGTGTTAAAGAAACTAAATGTTTGCTGATCTTAATCGAGATAAATGTGTGTGAATAATTTGCTTGAGTACATGTACATGTCAACATACAAACACGTAAGCATATACCGGTACATGTACATTTTCTCCTTCTGTTTACAACGTTTCAGGCTTCAGAATGCCTTGTTCTGATCTATGGTACAAGGTTATCACTGTTTTAGAGGTTTTGTCCTTAAATGTTTTTTTCCTCTCTCAGCCTGGAGCCTTGACTGTTATGTAATCTGTAATCACTGCAAATAAATCATTTACAGTACATGTACTGTGATGTACATGTATGTACTTGCACTATTTCCATACAAGGACATAGTTTGCTCCCACTAAGCATTTGTTCGTTCTCTCCGGTGGAAAAACTGGGTTTTTTAACTGTCTCTGACAACAAAATACATTTGATAAAATTGATGTCAATACAAAATTTCACCAGCAAAAATTTCATTTGTTGTTATGGTTTTAGAAATGATGGGCCTATTCTTCTTGATTCTTGTCTCATTCTCATTTGGGCCAAAATGTTACTTAGGCTAGGACAAACAAAGCTGATCAACCTTCAAGTCCCTGTCTTATTATGTTGCATCCAAATTGGTCTTGACTATGGCCGGCAGTACACACTTGTCTATGGGTAATAGCTTCAGCCACTTCCATAGAGTGCATGGGTAATTGCAAGCCATAGCCAAGAAGATTGTACTTGACTATGGCCGGCAGTACACACTTGTCTATGGGTAATAGCTTCAGCCACTTCCATAGAGTGCATGGGTAATTGCAAGCCATAGCCAAGAAGATTGTACTTGACTATGGCAGGCAGTACACACCTGTCTATGGGTAATGGCCTCAGCCACTTCCATAGAGTGCATGTGTAATTGCAAGCCATAGCCAAGAAGATTGTACTTGACTATGGCTGGCAGTACACACCTGTCTGTGGGTAATGGCTTCAGCCACTTCCATAGAGTGCATGTGTAATTGCAAGCCATAGCCAAGAAGATTGGACGCAGCCTTAGCCAGTGTTTGCATTCAAACAAGATTAGTTTCCAATTGGATCAAGATTGCTATTTGTTTCAAGTATTTAATGAAATGTCTTTTTCTTCTCAATCAGACAAAGATGGCAATCGGGTCACGACAGTCATGGCGACGTCGGGCGCTGTCTCGAACGCCAGACAAGAGGCCTGCAATGTGGAGATCTCGTACTCCGAAACCAAAATCATCGGCAATGGGTCGTTTGGTGTGGTACATCAAGCCAAGCTCACTGATACAGGAGAGATGGTTGCAATAAAGAAGGTCTTACAAGATAAAAGATTTAAGGTGAGAGGTTAAAGGTCATTCAGGAACCTTTCCTTTATGAGTTGGTAACTTGCTTTTATCAGTAATTTTAACAGTGTTTGGATTGAATATGTGGGATCATTCTTTGATTTCAGATGTTATTCACCGAATCTGTCTTTTCTCAACATTCTAAATTTTGTTTGTGCTTGCGTTATTAAACTTGATTTATCATGGTCAATCTTCTACATTCTGTTGTAAAGCAATGGTTGATGTTGTAAGATCCGGTACGATGAAGTAAAGGTCTTCCCTCATACTGTGAAACTTCTTGCCAAGATCTTGCTTTACACTTCTTGTAACTGTCACAGATGAAACAAAATACATGTACAGTGAAATCTTGACAAGTCAAACCTCAAGGGAACAGGTTTAAAATTTGACTTAAGCAGAGTTTTGACTTAAGCAGGGTTGCACCGGTAAATCATTGTTATACTACTGAAGGCAGTGAATTCTTTTTTTGACTTAACAGCTGTTTTGAGTTATCAGAGTTTGACTTACCTACATTTCACTGTATTTACAGATTCCTTCTTTCTCACCACTTTGAGTGGGCCTTGGACTCATGGTTATAGATTTTTAAAAAATATCATTGTTTCTGTGAATAGAATCGAGAGTTGCAGATCATGAGAAAGCTTGAGCACTGCAATATCGTCAGGCTGAAATATTTCTTCTACTCCAGTGGTGAAAAGTCCAGCGGCTCGGGAAAGGTAAAGTAGAATTTCAAATCTGCATCTGGGAGTTTTTCCAAGGCCTTGAAAACTATGACACGTTAACCATTTCCTTTTTCCTAAACCAGTGCATGATGAATCACAAGGCAGGTTGTATAGATGACAGGCATGCCGTAGGTCAATGTTGTATGTATGAGTTCAATGTCAGGCGGATTACAGCATTGTGGGAATGGGAGAAGTGGGTCATGCTAAGTACAGGTGGGAAGGTCAGATAGCTGGGGGTGAGCTTTCCCTGGGAATGGGAACATTGTACACTGTCTGTAGTAGGTGAACTGATGGAAATAGACTGTCTGCATTATGGGTGTTTCTGCTGGTGCTCTTGATTTTATTTTGTAACAATGAATACACAAAAAGGTTTACTCATGCCTACCTTAAACTCCACACAACACATACATGTACATGTACACGTATGTAAAGTCTATTGTGTCATACATTGTCATTGTACCGGCACATGCATGCCAATAATCTCAAGCCTATCTACATTGTATCTTACATTTTTTGTTTTTGCAGCTTTTTTTGGTTCCTTTTTGTATTGCTATAGTTTTGTTCCACTCTGGTCTTTCTTGTCATTTATTTATACTTTTCTGTCTCCTTTTTTTTGTCCGACAGCAGAAAGATGAGGTGTATCTGAATCTAGTGTTGGAGTACGTTCCAGAGACAGTGTATAGGGTAGCGAGACATTACAGCAAAAACAAGCAGACGATACCAATATTATACGTCAAGGTAAGGCCTGTGTAATTGACCATTGCCATGTCACAATATCAGGGAAACACAGGCAGTGATCTCTTTGAAGCCATTTTGTGTCCACCTTAAGACACCATGGCATACTGTGTCTTGATTTTAAAGAGTCAATATATTATCATGGTACCGCTTAGTGTGGGCAACGATCTCTTTGAATCCATTTTGTGTCCAACTTAAGACACCATGGCATACTGTGTCTTGACTCTAAAGAGTCAATATATTATCATGGTACCGCTTAGTGTGGGCAACGATCTCTTTGAATCCATTTTGTGTCCACCTTAAGACACCATGGCATACTGTGTCTTGATTTTAAAGAGTCAATATATTATCATGGTACCGCTTAGTGTGGGCAACGATCTCTTTGAAGCCATTTTGTGTCCACCTTAAGACACCATGGCAAACTGTGTCTTGACTCTAAAGAGTCAATATATTATCATGGTACCGCTTTAATAGTGTGGGCAACGATCTCTTTGAATCCATGTTGTGTCCAAATTAAGGTACCGATACCACTGAGAATAGGTCTTCGATGGAAATTGTTGAAACGTAAACTGTGCAAGTTTGATCAAGAAACATTGGTCACCTAGTTGATAAGTAAGTTACACCTGCCAGGTTTTAGCAATGTGTGAATGTCTCTAGTCAAACAATGATCAAAATGTCACCACAAAACGTCTTGATCATGGCTGCCTGCTGTGCAACATGATGCAGATATTGCAACCAAGGATGTGACCAACCTTGGAATAGCCACTAGAATACACTGTGGGCTGGAGTGAGTTAGTCCATCTCTGGTTAGCCATAGTTCCTGCTGTGCAACATGATGCAGATATTGCAACCAAGGAAGTGACCAACCTTGGAATAGCCACTAGACTACCAGTAGATACGCTGTGGGCTGGAGTGAGTTAGTCCATCTCTGGTTAGCCATAGTTCTTGCTGTTACCTGCTGGAGGCAGTAGTAAATGGCCATGGACACGGACATGTTTGTGGGTGGGAGGACATTAAACTTCCCACATGTAACCTATTTGACCTTGCTCAGTTATGCTATAAATTGTGTATACATTGTAGGTGGAAGTGGAATCCCACCTGATGCAATCCTATGCACCACACAATGGATGAGTGGGTAGCATGTATTAGTGTCTGTGGTAACAAAGGAAATGTATGATGTATGGGAAATGATCTGTGCAATTATTTCCTTTTGTTTCTCATATGGGTTACACCTCATAGCAGTCACTGCACGTCACTGTTATTATTCTTTTCTGAATCACCTTCTGAATCAGTCAAGATAATGGTTATATCGGCTGCAGCATAGTCTCGTGGCCTGATGAATGGGGAACTAGTTGTAAAACGTTTTGAGATTGTTCATACGATGGAAAACACCATATAATCATTACAATATATTTTTTATTTGTTTGTTTATATTTGAAGTTTGTGTCATTATTAGAGCATTTTGCAATGATCATTAATCATAATACCCAGTCCTTCAGCTTGTAGTTTTTTTTATCAGAAGTGATATATTTCATAATGGAACTCTCAAAATCTTTTTGTAATTCATGTAAACTTGAGCCCATGGAAAGCTGAGGCATCATGATACCAGTTATTGAAAAGTCTAGTTAGTACACAAATCCTCCCAAATGCTACTCCTTTCATTTGCATGAACAATTTTCCATTGGAGTTTTAAGGGGATGTTTGTCAATTTTAAAAGTCAATATTTAACGCAACAGCATTAAGCAAACTTGCATTTTACTGTACAAAGATTACAAGAGACTTAAGTTTGGATATTTTTATTTTCTTTTTTTCCCCAGTTGTACATGTACCAGTTATTCCGCAGTCTAGCCTACATTCATTCTCTAGGAGTCTGCCATCGAGATATTAAGCCACAGAACTTGCTCTTGGATCCAGAATCAGGGGTACTTAAACTGATAGACTTTGGAAGGTAGGAATATTTGCAGTTGGATATTTCAGTGGAATACTAGTGTGATGGAGTAGTTGCAAAGTTGCGGTTTAAGACTGACCCAGGTCAAAGGTGACAGGTGTTATCAGCTGCCAGGCCTATAACATGTTATAAAGCCAAACCACACCTGCATTCTCATTCTGAAATACCTGTTGGGTTTCAAAAAACAAATAAGTATGAGAACATTTTGAACCACCTGTCATATTTTTGAAAGCAAAAATGAATGTGTCGAATGTTGTAGAGCGCATTAGTAAATGACAGAAAACGACAGTCTGTACACCACAGTTCCATACAGATTGTGGGTGTTTGTTTTGTCTTTGCAAGAATTGTGTTTAAATTCACCCTCTAGAGACCGTTATTTCAATAACCCTAACCACGGACAACCCTTCAAAATCCAACCACACGTTTTGTTGGAATCTGTTGGAGCGAGTACTGCACTAGTAAACTGATGATGCCTTACATGGGGTCAGGCATACCACCAATAATCAGAGTCCAACAGTTTGGGTGTTGAGTTACCATATGGTGTTGGATTTTGCAAGATTGAGGAAGGTTCCTGGTAAATCACTCCAGGGGGTTAGGGTTAATGTGTTTATGAGTTTTGAAATATGTGTTTGTACAATGTGGTGTTGTTTTTTCTGCAGTGCAAAACAACTAGTACCAGGTGAGCCTAATGTATCTTACATCTGCTCAAGGTACTACAGAGCACCAGAACTCATCTTTGGTGCCACAGACTACACATGCAATATAGGTAAGCTAGTAAGTTACACACATTTCAAAGTCAGCATTCCAGAGTCAGGCTGAACTAAATTGTGTTTCAGATTTCAATTATGTTTGACGTTTATTTTACTTACACACGAAAGTTGTCAAACGATAAACTGTTGTAGTCACACAGTCTAGTCAATGGTAATTTATATAAAGTTTGCGTGACTGAAACTAATTTATTGAGTCAATCAAAGTTGTTCCTAATACTTTTGGTTTCAGCGAAGGCCACCTTTGACGTGATACCTGACCACACATTACATGTATTCTGTGCTTTAACTTGATGTCATTACACATATTAACTGATACTCAACCAGGCCCAATTTCATAGCGCTGCTTAACAGTAAGCAGAAAAGTTATATTAACTATAACAGAAAATGAATGGAGATGTTTTTTATTGTTTCATCACCAATTAACCAACTTGTTCCTCAAAGGTAAGCACGCCTATTGGGTGATTACTGCTTACAGTCTCAGATTGTGTGCTTAGCATTTACAACTTATATTTCTTTTATGTGCATAGATGTATGGTCAGCCGGCTGTGTCCTAGCTGAATTACTCCTGGGTCAGCCAATATTTCCTGGGGATAGCGGAGTGGATCAACTAGTAGAAATCATCAAGGTTCTAGGCACTCCGTCACGGGACCAAATCCATGAAATGAATCCCAACTATACAGAGTTCAAATTCCCACAGATAAAACCTCACCCATGGAACAAGGTAAACTCCGACATAAGGCTGTTTCACACAATCGTTTCACCTTCATGTACCCAGGTTGATACTTTACAAATGACTTGAAAGTTGACTTGTAATGGACATGACTGAATCAGTTTTAACAAACATGTAAAATAATGTGCCTTTCTTAAAAGCATAAACTCAGTAGAAAGTGATGCTACAAGAGCGGCACGAGTCTTACGTACTCAACACTGTATTAAATGGCTCATAGCAAGGCAGGTGTGTTACAGAACTGTGGAGAGCTGCTGCCTGATTAAGAGATGTAGTTGGAATATATCTTGCTTAGGAACAGTAATGCTGAAGATAATACCAGACTTGTATGACTCGTGACTCGGACTCGAGTCCGACTCGAGTCACTTTTTTAATGACTCGGACTCGAGTCACTTTGACTTACGACTCGTACTCGGACTCGGACTCGGACTTGGACTCGAAGTGACTTGTGACTCGACGGAAATTACCGCACTGCACACGCGCACATACGTAAGTCGATCGTTTTCTTTACTGTGCAATACATGTACAGGGCGCTCGATGCCGTGCGTGCGTGGCCGTGGCCTGTTACCAATATATTGATTAAAGAAATCAATGTACCGAAACTTGTACCCCGCCGTCTGCACGTAAAACTGCATTGGTGCAAGATTGATAGGGTAAGGTACCAGACTTTTCTTGTCAGACGTCCTGTCGTTCACACGTGTATTGCTGTCGCATCGCGATAACACAATATGAATAGTCTACTGATCTGCCCGTTTCGGTAACGTTACATGCAAGTTGCAACGTAGATCATGATGGCATCCACTCCAAAAATTGTCAATTTTGGATATCTTAACTTCAAGAGAAATGCCAATGGAAGATCAAGTGCAGATTGCAAGTTCTGCAAGAGGAAAATAGAGGAGAAAACCGGCACTACGTCAAACTTTCAATCGCCACCTTTTACTTTATCAAAGGTGACTCTGAATCTCTGAACTCCCTAAAATGTACGTTTTTCCAATACAATGTTAGAGGTGACTCGTGACTCGGACTTGGATTCGACCTTTGTGACTCGTGACCCGGACTCGACCTGTAGGACTCGGGACTCGGACTTGGACTCGAGAAATGTGACTCGGACTTGATGTTTCGTGACTCGAATACAAGTCTGGATAATACTACAATGTATGTTTCTAGACCACAAGACAACCGATCCCTAACCCTAACTGACATACTTGTATCCAATATGGTAAGGCCTTGAATATTAAACTATATAGATCTGAATCAAATGAGGTTTTGCCCTTCACCAACGTGTAAACACTGTATACTCAGTGTGTTACCTCCCGAGTGAAAGTTGAAAAAAATCACTCGGGTGGGACTTGGAGCCACGACCTCCTGCTTTCTAGTGCAGATGTCTTGCCACTCAAGCACCGAGCTAACGGGATCAGTTGGCTGGTTCGAATCTGATGTACATAGCAGCGGGTACATCAGATTCGAACCAGCCAACCGATCCCGTTAGCTCGGTGGTCGAGTGGTAAGACATCTGCACTAGAAAGCAGGAGGTCACCTAATTTGATTTATATCACCCCGACACAAAAAAAATCTGTCTTATAATATAGATCTGCTTTGTGCACAACCCCTGTGCAGGTATTCCGGCCTAGCATTACTTCTGATGCCACTGATCTCCGTAGCAAGTTGTAACATTCCTTTATCCCTGTGCAGGTATTCCGGCCTTGCATTACTTCTGATGCCATTGATCTCCGTAGCAAGTTGTAACATTCCTTTATCCCTGTGCAGGTATTCTGGCCTAGCATTACTTCTGATGCCATTGATCTCCGTAGCAAGTTGTAACATTCCTTTATCCCTGTGCAGG
This sequence comes from Patiria miniata, assembly GCF_015706575.1. NCBI lineage: Eukaryota > Metazoa > Echinodermata > Asteroidea > Valvatida > Asterinidae > Patiria > Patiria miniata. The sequence goes on from NW_024037068.1 coordinate 26,392,594, forward strand.
TATTCCGGCCTAGCATTACTTCTGATGCCATTGATCTCCGTAGCAAGTTGTAACATTCCTTTATCCCTGTGCAGGTATTCCGGCCTAGCATTACTTCTGATGCCACTGATCTCCGTAGCAAGTTGTAACATTCCTTTATCCCTGTGCAGGTATTCCGGCCTAGCATTACTTCTGATGCCATTGATCTCCGTAGCAAGTTGTAACATTCCTTTATCCCTGTGCAGGTATTCCGGCCTAGCATTACTTCTGATGCCATTGATCTCCGTAGCAAGTTGTAACATTCCTTTATCCCTGTGCAGGTATTCCGGCCTAGCATTACTTCTGATGCCATTGATCTCCGTAGCAAGTTGTAACATTCCTTTATCCCTGTGCAGGTATTCCGGCCTTGCATTACTTCTGATGCCATTGATCTCCGTAGCAAGTTGTAACATTCCTTTATCCCTGTGCAGGTATTCTGGCCTAGCATTACTTCTGATGCCATTGATCTCCGTAGCAAGTTGTAACATTCCTTTATCCCTGTGCAGGTATTCTGGCCTAGCATTACTTCTGATGCCATTGATCTCCGTAGCAAGTTGTAACATTCCTTTACCCCTGTGCAGGTATTCCGGCCTAGCATTACTTCTGATGCCACTGATCTCCGTAGCAAGTTGTAACATTCCTTTATCCCTGTGCAGGTATTCCGGCCTAGCATTACTTCTGATGCCATTGATCTCCGTAGCAAGTTGTAACATTCCTTTATCCCTGTGCAGGTATTCCGGCCTAGCATTACTTCTGATGCCATTGATCTCCGTAGCAAGTTGTAACATTCCTTTATCCCTGTGCAGGTATTCTGGCCTAGCATTACTTCTGATGCCATTGATCTCCGTAGCAAGTTGTAACATTCCTTTATCCCTGTGCAGGTATTCCGGCCTAGCATTACTTCTGATGCCATTGATCTCCGTAGCAAGTTGTAACATTCCTTTACCCCTGTGCAGGTATTCCGGCCTAGCATTACTTCTGATGCCACTGATCTCCGTAGCAAGTTGTAACATTCCTTTATCCCTGTGCAGGTATTTCGGCCTAGCATTACTTCTGATGCCACTGATCTCCGTAGCAAGTTGTAACATTCCTTTATCCCTGTGCAGGTATTCTGGCCTAGCATTACTTCTGATGCCACTGATCTCCGTAGCAAGTTGTAACATTCCTTTATCCCTGTGCAGGTATTCTGGCCTAGCATTACTTCTGATGCCATTGATCTCCGTAGCAAGTTGTAACATTCCTTTATCCCTGTGCAGGTATTCCGGCCTAGCATTACTTCTGATGCCATTGATCTCCGTAGCAAGTTGTAACATTCCTTTATCCCTGTGCAGGTATTCCAGCCTTGCATTACTTCTGATGCCATTGATCTCTGTAGCAAGTTGTAACATTCCTTTATCCCTGTGCAGGTATTCCAGCCTTGCATTACTTCTGATGCCATTGATCTCCGTAGCAAGTTGTAACATTCCTTTATCCCTGTGCAGGTATTCCGGCCCAGGACTCCGTCTGATGCCATTGATCTCTGTAGTAAACTCCTGGAGTACACACCGTCTTCTAGGATATCGCCTCTTGATGCTTGCTCCCACAAATTCTTTGATGAGCTTCGAGACCCGGGTACTAGGTTACCCAATACGCGGCCTCTTCCACCGTTATTCAACTTCACCGCACAGGGTAGGTGCAGTAAACTCAACACCTTCACTCAGGCTTTTTAATGGGAGTTTGGTGGCACTCGTCCCCACCTTGCTCACGTGGAAAAGCGCACATGTGAACAAAGCATGAGATCATTATTTCTCAAGGCTATTGTACTTGGTAGTGGTGGCCGCCTGGCCGATAGTGGCAATAATGAACAATTGCGTTATCAAACAATCTTTGGTTGTCCCCATTGTGTTTTATTTATTAGTGTTCTACTGTAAAATGGTTGATACTGCTTTAGATCAGTTGGAATCATCACTATCAGTGAAGGACATTTTTCCCAAAGTCTAAATTTCCCCGTCCCTTGTATGCACTATTTTTTGAATGGATGAACAGTTCATGCGTACAAGCTAATACTCCATAATCCCCATAGTGTTTGTTGACATAGAACCCTTGCAAATTCTAGCTCATGGCCTATGTAACATCAGTTTCAAGGTTTATAATGTACCGTAATTTGTTCTTTAAATTTTGTTTTTAACAATTTGCATTTTGTTTGGCATGTTGTGTTTCTCATTGAAACTTAACTATGTCCATTTTGTTTCTGCTTACAGAACTAGCAATCAAACCGTCACTCAATGACATTCTTATCCCGCCACATGCGCGGAGAGATCCAGTCAGCTCATCTCAGGGAACCAGTGAAAGTACAGCCACTACTAGTTCGGCAGGGTTACCGATCAGTGGGGCCATAGGAGGCGGGAACTAAACCAACTCCGCCCCCTAAGTAGTGACCTCTCCAAGCACCCTAAGGTACACTTGTAGCACAAAGCAGGGGGTTTAGATATTCTGGGTTCATTTGTGTACTGTCTGATGTTGAAGGAATGTACATGGTAAACTAGTTACTGCAGGAATTTACCAGTTTATCTTGTGATCAACCCTGGTTTAAAAAACAACTAGCCAAATTTAATGTCATCAGGTTGTATTTGCCCTGCTGTTTAAACTTCAGTGTTGACTGTTTGCAGGTTAATCTGGTGTAATATTTAATCCATCAATTTCTTCAACATCAGATAGTGTACAGAGGATGGAACTCCCTGTAACTTAAGTATTTCAATATGTGTACAGATCAGATAATTAAGGAATCCTTGTAAAATATTCCCTGTTGTTATATACAAAGTCTCATATTAATGATGGGGCTAAAAATAGGTGTCAATAATCATCCAAGAATCATATCTTAATTTATTGCTCAGAATGTGGCTTTTTTTTAGACTATCCTGCTTCCAGTCTCAGATTGTGGGTCATGTGGCATGCCGAGAAATGCTGCCACAATGAGTTTAAAAGCTAGCATTATAAAAAAAAACAAATGAAGGAAAACTGAAAACATGATCCAACTTTCATCAGTTGTCGCTGAATAAAATTGACTCTTTTGGCTTTCTGGGATACACAGTGTGTTTTTGGATATTAGTTGCACTTGTTTTTAGCCCATGTACAGGATTGGGACGTCATATGTCCCTTTAAATTAAGACCATCGTTAGGGGAAGAATGAGGAATAGAGATGTCTGGTGTAGCTTCTGACAGGTGCCAACATTGCAAACTAACCTGCTAACATCTCAGTTGATTGTAAATTGATTACTCAAAGAAAACGTGTACAGTGGCTTGAATTGTCCCTCTCATTTTGTACCATTCCTGAGATCTGATATATTTCTGCTATGAAAATCTCAAAATAAAACACTGGATATCCTATTCCTCATTCTTTCCCTGTGACCTTCTTCCAACTAGTATTCCCAGTAAACCCGATGTTCATTTTGTAAAATGGACAATCTGTACATATAGTTTGGATTATTGTATTATTTACTTCGTCATATCTGTGTACTGATCTCAATATTCTTTTTCCCAGTTTCCTTTGGTAACCTTAGTGAAGTTCAAACTGTAAATCCCCCTTCCCCAACTTTGTACTTCAAGTTCAAAATAGATGATTGAATTTAACCAGGAGTATACTATTGTAATGATCATTTGAATTGGATCAGTTTGAAGTCAGGATCTTGAATTCTGTGGCATTGTTTGTCCTTTGTTCACAATACTATGTCACACCATTCTAATGAATACTTGAGCTGAGACTTAAGCGTGGTGTGCATTATCTGTTCCACATGTTCAAACAGAATTGTTCACAGATTATACTGATTCACTACAGTGTTTTGTTTGCAAAGTGCCAGTGCCTGTATAATATTCATCTCAATAGTTTGATTTTTAATAGGTCCCTACTGTGAATGTAAGAATGTGATGTCTGTTGTTGTTACACCTTTGGTTTGTGGGTTGGCTGTTCTGTTGATCATTAGTGTGATTCCATTGTCTAGTCAGTGTTTACTTATAGCTGCAACCCTGCAAAAATCTGAACATTTGTCCATCAATTTTTTTAATAGATTTGAATGGGTGTTGGTCCAAATCAATGGTCAATATTGGAGACATTGAGGTTGTACAAGAGACAAAAGGCAACACTAGCCAATCAAACTCGTTGTTATATGAAGGAAGAAAACAATTTCAACCAATGACAGATCTTGATATGTATGATTTTGGAGAGCATCAGATCTCTTGCATCAAAAGTATTCTCCCTTTTGGAACCTTTTTTATTTTATTAAATGTCAATTTTTAGTAGTTTTTGCACACACAAATTTGAAGAAATGTGAACAAGGTCTCGTAGTCTCCAAAAACAACATCTAAAACAGATTTTGAAGATTGTAAGATGTTCAATTTTTATCGTGTAAGATTTAAGGTTGAGAGACGAAATTGTGGAAAATTTGAACAATTTTTAAACGTGTGTCTTGTATTTTTAATGACTGAGCCATGAATTTTGTGTCTGAAGCCCTCCTCTAGTAAGAAGTGGCAATTTTCTGTTTTTAATTGATTTTTGTTCCCGTTTAAGTCCATTTATATCGTTGTTGGAAAGTCAAAGACTCCACCATGCAGTGAAAACCATTTCCGTAACCATGGCAACCATTTAGTTAGTAACGAGGCAGGAAGTTTATACTGTGTGTGTACCATTGAATGTCGAAATACTACTATCAGCCCATTTCTGTTAGTTGGTCAGACGTCAAATCTGAGACAAATGTTTGAATATATCTTTCTATGGGAGCCTTTACAGCATTAATGGCACAGTGATTTGTAAATTTGTACAGTCAAGGGGGTTATTTTTTAGTTATTCTTTTATTCTTTAGAAAAGTGTAAATTATTGAGTTGATTTCTTAAGGAATCTTATTAACTCGGATGTGATTGGCCTTGTGTTTTGGAACAAGGCAGTTTCACATCCAAGTTGTCCTATTTTCCTTTTGTTCAGTGATTTGTTGATGATTAACTCAGTTTTGTAAATCATAATTTCTTAACACACACACACACCATACACCCCACCATTTGTAGTTGCTACGGATAAATGCTTGTTGTCCTTAGCAACAAAGTTGCCATGGTGATTGGCGATATCCATGCAAAGTAGTTGTCTGAAAGTATCTATAGATAAACATGTGAACATGAATAAAACAAGCCTACCGTGTAAAGAAACTCCCAACTTCATCTTCGTCACGTCTTATTTTTGTGTCCCCTTTAAAAAATGTTTAACGTGGACTCCCATTTTAGCATTTGCACTGTTTTAAGGTTAATTATTGATGAAATGCACTATGTGATTTTTCAGAAGATTTGGGACAGAGAATATTTTGGCTGATAAAAATATCATTATGTAGTAGACTTCACGTGAAATGGAGTCTCATGAATACAAGGAAAGTACACGTTTAGATCAAAAGAGCCACACAAACTGATTGATTTCTGGAAGAGACATGAAGCATGTATTGCTTACAATGCTGGTGTTGCATTGTCATATTTGTAAGCATTATTTGTAGGCATATTTGTAAGATATGTTGCATCTAAAATTGCTTTAATGTTTTCCTAATAGCCCCCCCCCCCTTCCTATGCCTCAAGCCCTGCCCCTGCCTAGTGCCTGCTTTGCCCAAGCTATTGACATGTAATTGAGTTCTGACATTTGTACATTGTACTACAGTGGTTCAATAGACCATTCTCATGTTGCAGTTGTCTTGTTTTTTCCCATTCAAATCAACGTAACCAAAGTGAGGCTGGAAGGAAAAATAGTCTGGTTCCTTTTTGCACAAAATGAAAATGGTGGCAGCACTGCATGATAAATGTTTATTTACTTCAGGGTTATGCTCAATGGTCGTGGCTACAGACTTTCTTACATCAGGGGAATATCCTTTATTTTGTGTTTGATTGAAGAACCATTGGCCAACAAGAGTATTTTGGCATGTCAATGTTAGTCTTCTACTCATGATTTCATATGCTCTATTTGGAAACCAGTAATAGAAGTCAACCTACATGTAGGGCTTTATTGAATGGACTACTTGTTCTAAACAAGTGCTATCTGAGGTTTTTCTGAAATGAAGGTCCAATTCTAATTGGGTACTCGGTAAAATACCAAAATTGAACGACTCTAAATTTGAAAGGGTTTTCTTCATTTCCCTGAGTACCCACCCCCAAAGAACTATATTGATTTCATATCTGAAAGTGACTGCCTGTGAAAGATTTGTTCAAAACTTGATATTACACATATAGTTTTTTTCTTGTTTGTACAGATTATGCATATACAGATCCCTGTATGGTGTAGGTCATATGAAAATAACTTTAACATTTTATCCTTTTTTTTTAATTAGTAGTATTGAGATTTTTTGCTGGTACATTTGTGAAATTGGTCTTCCACATGTAATTGTGAATTTCAAGAAGTTGGGTGTTTTGACCCAAGCAAGAAATAATCATGTGGCTTTTGTTTTTAGGAAAAGAAAATCTGCATATGTGATTGTTAATACAGGAATGCAAGTACGCTGTGCTGACATTCTTTTTACTTTCTGAGTGACTGGTCTATAGATTTATTTCATATTGACTCTGCAGAAAAAGTAGATAATGACTAAGAGTACCATCAATTCACTGGCATTAGAAAACTCAAGGTGTGTGCTAATTATTTGAATTTGTTCGTCTAGTATCATCAGCATAAGGCAGAAACACTTAATAGGGTCTGCACAGAATGACATTAGCACTCATGTACATGTACGGTATCAGTTTCTCACGAGCAATTAAAGAAAAGAAATCAGTCTGCTATCATCTCATCCATTAAACATGTTTGATGCTTCAAAAATGGTGTCCGTATACTTGGGTTTTGACTTTCATTTCATTGTTAATTTTTCTTTGAATTTTAAAAGGGAAACAATAGTATATGCCAGATGCACTGCAAGCACCCTAGAGGATGTTTGTTTGTTTTCATTTAGTTACAATGAATGCACCAATGGTTTACTCATGTCTGTCCTAAATGCGAGGTCCGCTCATAAGTCCGACGCCTCATAGTTCCGACGCCTCATAAGTCCGACATTTTGGACTTATGAGGCGTCGGACTTATGATAATAAATTCCACTTCATAGGTCCGACGCTGCATAAGTCTGCCACCTCATAGCTCCGACACCACAAGTCCAAAACGGCATTTGTCCATTGTCAGACTAATGAGATGTTGGACTTAGAAGGCTTTGGACCTATGAGGCGGAAATTATGCCTCATAAGTATGAGGCGTTGGACTTGCGATACGGCCCCCTTAAATGCATAAGGTAGATCTTTTTGCTTGTTGCTATTTAACCTGGTAGCTAAGTGCAGGTGCCTCTCGCATGTAGATGCAAAATGTGTTACTAATGTTCAGGTTTCTGTCGGCTAATATTTTGGAATTTGTAGCTTCCGTGGGCTCAGGAAAAAATTAAATCACTTGTTTTATCGTCACACGACTGTTTCCAGTCCTTTTTCCTTTTCCTTTTTTTGGGGAGGGGGGAAGGGGTTTACTGGGTTTTTTTCTTCTGACTTTCCAAGTGTCATTTATGAAAAAGAATTGTGTTATCTTGCCTTTCACAATTTTAACTAGAATGAAAAGAGATTGTTTTTGATAAACTAGAAGGAAATGTACTTGTTACTTTTAACTTTAGTGATAGGAATATTCTTTGACATACTCGAAGTTAGCACTGGAATTAAGCATGGAAATCTGGTGCAGATGTATTTTTTGTGACAACTGATTCTTTTCATTAAGATATAAAATGTGAAATGTGTGATGTAAAATAATTTCATCTTCATAAAATATAAAAGATTATCTGTGAATAGCTTTGTGATAAAAATGATAATACAGGCATGTATGTCAGGGGAAAGCAAAGAACAATTGGTATTTTTCCTGTTTTAAAGGAGAAATTTCAAATTTGCCATAAGGTCCTGAATATGCCTATGTGTACAGTCATATGAATGTAAACGGAGTGTATTTATACATTTCAAGGTTTAATTGTTTAAAAATCTGTGACTTTGTGCAAGTAGTAGACTGGCTGAAGTCTGTTCAGCATTTTAGTACCGGCAAACAATGTGACCTGTGAATTAGGAACATAATCGCAAGGTTCCAAAATGCATTGATTTTAACAAAACAAAACTTAGAAATTCTCACCATATTTCTCAGCATTGGTCTTGTAGAATGTGTTTATTGAGACCTGTCTGCATCATGTTTATGTTCCTGTTCCATGTAGTAACAATGTACATACTGCTATGATACATGGTGCAGAAAATTGTCTGTACACCAGAAATACCTCTGAATCTTAAAAGATTTTAGACGTAACTGAACCTGTAAGAAAATAAGCTTGTGGAGGAAATGTGAGACTGGTGGAAGTCTAGTATATGTGTGATGGCATGTTGCCATAGAAACAGTCATCATGTGGTTGTTACCGGTATCTTGGTGTTTCCTTTGTTTATGTTGCTCAAAGTGAGGCTTCTTAAATCAACTTAGGCTGGTGCCTGTTTTATAGTGAGCTGCCTTGTGATTTGTACAATGACCGTGAGATACCTGACCGACATGGCAAGCTATTGTATATTGGTTTCGGCTAGCCCAAGTGAATGTACGCAATTCCTTGTACAGATTACAATTCACAGTTTACTAAAACTTGTTGACTCTCTGTTAATTTTTGTTGTAAAAAAAACAAGATACAAGTATTATGGGTAACTTTCCAGTAAAAAATCTAACAGCGCTTAAGACAATTTAAATATTATAAAGATGATGTTTGTGATGTTTAAATATGGCTTTTAGTAGATGGCACTTTGAAATTCTTTTTATGAATCTGAGTTAAAGTAAATTCCTCACAAGTCATTCACAAGTTCTTTGTTTTGCTACTCAAATGAACGTTGACAAAGGCATTCCTTTGTCCTTGTTATGAGTGAGTCATGTTACTTGTGATGTGACTTATGATGGACTTGCCTTCAATTCTGTTGAAGATGCATTCCCTGTGCTATTTTCAAGTTTCATCCTAAAAAATTGGTTCCTTGTCTAAATTGCTATTTTGTCTAGGAATACACAAGTAATTCACTTTTGAATGACACACCAACTGACAAAAATAGGCACATGTTTAGTTGTTGAATTATTACTGTACAATTTCGAGTTATTGGCTGCCAGACAATAATTCCCGTTCTCGCGAGGAGGCCTATCCCTGCCCCACAATCAGTATCGATAATGTACGGACTGGGAGCCAGTCTACTGGCAAAGCGGATCTCTTTGTGTCCAAAACAAAATGCTTTTTTTTCAGTGGAATAAAACAAACAAGTTTGTTGAAAATGTATTAGTAGAAGCAAATAGAATTTGTTGAAGATCATAGGGAATGCAACTTGAAGCACGAGAACCCATATCCATTTCTCTGCTGTCATTTCTCTAAACCCTAGTTGTACAGTGCACCTTGTGGCTATGTCGAGCCACAGTTTGTGAAGTCCAGAGTAAGAATTGTACAGTTATAAATAATTATTGTGGACAACAACAAAATGTGGATTCCTGTTTACGATATTGCACTTTGAATATGATGAATGATTTAATTGATATATGTCCATAGAGGTAGCGCAACAATCACACAACTTGTACAGTTTGTTATTAAAATATAAAAAGTAAGACACTCACCCCTCAAAACTTCCCTTAATCCCCTATAAACTGTAATGGAATCTTCCATTTTTCATTGTGATATATGGTGGTCTATTACAGTTCTGAGCAAACATGGGGATGGGGAAAGTGATGAAGGGTGAATGATGTTTTTAACAGAAAAGCAATTGTGTCATTGTTCTGTGTGATTTCATTTTGTGACACATGTTATTGACCTCAATGTTTTGAAACAACACAAAATCAGAATCTAGAAAATCATTATTTATGAAATGTCAGATAATTATGACGTCCGAAAATTATACAGACTGACAAAACTGATGAAGTAATCATTACCTCATGATGCGAAATGGTTGACATTCAGATGGGAAATCTTTCAGAGGGCATACAAATACTTTCCAATATAATTTGATCCATGAATAATGATAAAAGTTGTTCCGTTTTCTCTCAGTAACTGACTGTCACTTGTGAATTAGACTGGTTACCTATCTCACTGACTGACTGGCTCCCCTGATTTAGACTGGTTACCTATCTCACTGACTGACTGTCACTTGTGAATAAGACTGGTTACCAACCTGGACTCCATGGGCGCGTGCGCGTTCCTTCACTAACCCCTGGCCGTGATGTACATGTAAACGATGCTGACTGGCTATTCAGAGCGTGCTGCGCGCGCATTTCAAAGATTGCACACCAGGCCATAATGCGCCCGTGTGCTTTGCATATCACGTCACTTACGAAAATTGTTTGTTATTCAAAACTCGCGATGCCTGTACAATATGGATTATGGCAACCTCGTTTTTCGCTAAAAAAAAACCTGTATCTTCGGTTGTAAAGGGGTGAAAGGGGTACGTACATTTAATACAAATCTTTGCTAAATAACGCAACGTCCAAACCTTATGTTTGAAAGCATTGATTCTTCAAAATCACAACTTTAACCCTAACCCCCTAAGCCCTTGTTGCTTACAACCATCCTCAATCCTCCAAAATCCTCCAAAATTTTTCAACTCCGCCTAAATTTTTCAAAATTGTCAGACAGTCCTGCCTCAAAATGCATTCATCCTCAATCCTCCAAAATCCTCCTCATCCCAAAACTTTGCACTCGTGTTTAAATGAAGGATAACCAACGCCAAATCCTTCAAAATCATCAGATAGTCCTGCCTCAAAATGCATTCATCCTCAATCCTCCAAAATCCTCTTGTGCTTCATTCACCATTAATCCTCAATCCTCCAAAATCCTCATGTGCTTCAATCACCATTCATCCTCAATCCTCCAGAATCCTCATTTGATTCAATCACCATTCATCCTCAATCCTCTAGAATCCTCCAAAACCGCCAGGAGGATTTTGGAGGAGTGAGGTGGGTTAGGGTTAAACATTTTAAAGATGGCGTCGGCACGTAAAACGGACAAACTGCAGCCTAATTATAATGTGCCATATTTTGACACATTTAAATTACACAATTCCAGGGGTTGAGATTGCGCAAGGCATGATGGGAAACAACATGGCGCAGCAAGATCTCGTACCCATGGGAACGAGGTTGACTGGTTACCTATCTCACTGACTGACTGTCACTTGTGACTTAAGACTGGTTACCTATCTCACTGACTTACTATGATATGGAATGTCCCTCTACAACTCCTTTACCTTATAAGGAGATTGTCATGCAAAACACAGCTGGGCTGGTGTAGTGTGAATTTTGGACTATGAAATACTGATTCACTGGTAGTATTGCGCATGCCTACGTGAGGAATATGAACGTTCAACCAATGAGACGTTAAAAGGCACTGGTTTTCATGGGAGTCCAAATCTTATGCGACACTGGAAAAGTGTTTAAGACCAGCCAGCCACGTCATTATCATCTGCTTAAGACCAGTCACATGATGGGCTCTCGACCAATGGGAATGGGTAAACTACATTAGGTATTTATGAATGACAAATACATGCCAATAATCTCCACATCAATTCACTGCTCCATTAAGATAACAGGCAAGGAACTTCCTAAAGACATCAACATCCAATTCTCTGCAACCAAGCTCTGGGTCTCGACGAACCAATGGACGAATATATCGTCTGTCTGTCTTACGATTGCCCTTCGTGCGTCGTATCTTCAGTAGTGGTGGATACATGTCCTGATAGAGGGCGCTGTCTGCATCGAGCCACACCATGTTCTTGAGTCCGTCACTGGAGTCTAACTGCAGTGTGTTCAGCTGAACGTGGATGTAGGAAAAGTTGACGCCATTAGTGACGACACACTGGGTGACAAACGGGGTGGGGAGGTCCATCTCTTCAGTCTGTGAGTGTGAGAAAGAAGAAAATAGGTTTATCAACTTGAAATCTACTGTCATTTCAAGTCATCGTTCCAAGTCAATCACAAGTCATCCAATCCCAAGTCACATCACAAGCTATTAACATGAACTGCGACAATGGCATTTATTCAGAAAAGCATTGAATGATGATATGAAGGACTCCCTCAACGAGTATGCACAAAGCAAATAGGCTGATTAAACATCACCCATTAATCTAACTACATGTACATGTACAACTAAACAGACAACTTGACAAACTGACTTGTCACTTACTCCATACTGCAACTTGGCTCTGCACAAAGCGTTGGCAAATGCAAACATGATTCCTCTAGCATTGATCTTTTCAGCTTGTCTCTCATCGTACTCTCCATACATAAACAGAGTGTGTGCGTGAGGGAACGGGTAACCATCATGGAAACCTGCAGTTGTAAGAAACAACGAATCAGTGTATACCTGGTCATTAATCAGAAGGAAATTTGCATGCACATTTTCAATTCAATAAATTCAGCTAAGGTAGTTCACAATTCTTCAGAAAATTGCAAATGAAAGTCAGGATATTTGTGAAAGTATCCTTCATTTTGTTGAACCGCGCTATTTGTTGTAAGCTGGGATTGATGTATACATGTAATTCTGATGTAACTGATCAGTTAAGATAAATAAAGGACAGATTGTTACAACTTTTCCAGTATAGAAGATTTTGAACAAATGCCTATCTTTAATCTTCTTACAATGTCCTGTCCCTTGACATCTTTGTTGATCTTACTTAAAATATGGACAAGTTTTCTGTCTCATTTATTAACCATTTACAATGTACCCTAGTTAGTTAAAATTATCTCATTTCTTCCAATCCATTTAACCCAGTTTCTAGTTGTTAAGCATTACGACAAGGGAAGCTGTATCCTTGTACACACATAGCACGTCCTGAGATGAATGGTTGGGGCTAACTCTAGTTATTCCCAATAGTTTCTAGTTTATTTAACATTCCTACCGGGGAAGTTGTAGTTATCCTTGTACACATAGCATGTCCTGAGATCAATGGTTGGGGCTAACTCTAGTTATTTAATCTTTTCATATCCAGTTAGTTTCTAGTTTATAAGCATTCCTACCGGGGAAGTTGTAGTTATCCTTGTACACACATAGCATGTCCTGAGATCAATGGTTGGGGCTACCTCTAGTTAGCTGTTTCGGTGACACACCGAAACAGCTATTGTTTTCGTTAAGATTTTTTTTTTTCTTTTTTCTTTTTTGGCTTTTCCGCATAGTTGCGGAAAAGCCTTTCTTTTTGTTCTCATTTTTTTTCTTGCTTCTTCTTCTTTTTATTCCCCGGCAAATCCCATAGACATTGTACACGTTTCTTCTGCCCCACACTTTTGCCATTCATCTTTGTCATACATCGTTCAAAGTCAGCATAGGCTTAGTCCTTATAGCATAGATGTGCCCCGAAGAGTGACGTCATGGTGACGTCATCAAGTGATTTATTATGGATTTTTGAATAATTAATTTTTCCCATAGACTTTGTACACAGAAATTTTAAAAAAAATGTCGCTTTTCAAAGGGCATTTTCGACTTTTTGCCAGTTATTCATTTACACCACTCTTTGTCCAAGCAAAAACCCTAATTCAAACAACATTGTGGAATGATGACGTCATGATGACGTCATCCTGTGTTTATTTATAGGCAATTAAATTGTGACACTTTTAATATTTAAAAATGCATAAGAAATCAACCGTACGCGTCCGCAGCATTCTGTTGCCGGCAAGTGGTAGAGTAGGTTGAGGCCTTCATTTCATTTAGTGTGCGTGCAATCACGTGACCCTTGCTTCCGGTCGAAAAAGGCCCAAACCGGAAGTGGCTTATTATTTAAAAGTGGTAATAGATATGAACTTGCTTTTAACGGTGTTAGTCTCTTGGCCGATAGTATTCTTCAAATCATCTACCGATGACGTCATGCAATCTTCGAGCGCCCTCTAGCGACAGGTTGAAAATTAGCAAAAATGTATTTTGAATAGATGTCTGTGGCGAAGTTTGTCGGAATCGCCTAAATATTGGTGTGTATAATGACCTTGACCACCTTAAGACGTGTGCGAAGTTTTAGGCGAATGACGTCATCAGACCGGAAGTTATAATGAAAAGACCCTTTTTCCTTAGAAAATTCCTGAAAAATCAACCATGGCAGTTTTTATATTAGTTTTTAATTTAATTGTTGATTGAAGGGTAGGTCTAAAATATTTTAAAGTTTCGAGGCGATAAGCGAACTCGAACATACCCTGCGCACGCTTAAAACTTCACGTTGACAATACCTCTGCTTCAAAACATGCACAGGACAGGACGTCCACAATGTACATGTACATGGACATGCACGTACGTTGTACATGTACATAGGCACATACATCGTATGTCAGTCAGCCTGCAGCGCACGTGTTGCTGAGGTCAAATCCTGTCCACAGTGACCGTTTTAGCCGATTTTCGGCTAACTTTGACAGGTTTATGTTCATGCATGCGCATTAACAGTGACGTATTATAGCAGTTTTGGCATTAATCTTTGTCAGATATCATTGAAAGTTGGCATAAGCATAGTCCCTGTAGGCAAGATGTGTCCCGAAGAGTGAGGTCATGGTGACGTCATCAAGTGATTTATTATGGATTTATGAATAATTAATTTTTCTCATAGACTTTGTACACAGCTTTCTCCACAAGTCTTTCCCTATACTAAACTGATATATCTTAGGCCAAAAAAAAAGTATTCGGTCTCTGGTCAGACCAAAGTTCCGGAATTGACGCGGCCATACGGTTTTTTTTTTTTTTTTTTTTGCTTTTTTTTTTCTCTTCAAGCTTGGATTGTACAGACAAGGTGGGGTACTATTATGCTTTTTTGGTGTCCTCATGTACATTGGTGTCCTCCATAATTTGCCTTGGTGCTTTCGATCATTTGCCTTGGTACAATTTCCCATTCCTTGGTGCTCTTTGGTAAACAAAATTGAGGAGGTGCAAACTTGCTACTTGCGCAACTTTGAAATTTGCGCGCGCAAGTTTCAAACTTGCGTTAGTAGCAAGTTTGCGCTCGACAGTACTAGTAGTAACGATTGCACGAGGAACAGCGTGCGCGCGAAGGTTTATTAGTCAGACCCTATTTATATCTAACAGTACGTCTAGATTCCAGACTAGCTGCTACAACTCCCCAGTTCATTAGGAATTTTACTGAAAGGTATGCGACAAGGTATGCAATAAAATTCACGACATTGCAAACAAATTCGCATACGTGTGCGCACATATTCGCGAATTGTTTCACGACATCGCATACGTGTGCGCACATATTCGCGATAAATTTTGCGACATCGCATACGTGTGCGCACATATTCGCGAATTGTTTCACGACATTGCATACGTGTGCGCAGACATTCGCAATAAATTTCGCGACATCGCATATGTATGCGCACACGTTTGCGATATGCGATATCCCTTCAGGGCCACCATACATACGCACATACATCGTATGTCAGTAAGCCCACAGGGCACGTGTTGCTGAGTTCAAATGCTGACCACAGTGATGGTTTTAGCCGATTTTCGGCTAACTTTGACAGACTTTATGTTCATGCATAGTCAGAGACGTATTATTGATTAAAAAAAATCATAATGCGGAAAAGCCCTATGTTCTGTTGCAAACAGACATAGATCTCTAGTTTTTTTTTTCTTCTCCTTTTTCAGACTTTTTCTCCATAGGTTTAACACACGTTTCTTCTGGCAGTCCACTTTGCCACTTTTATAAATCCGATTGATTTCAGACTTGGTACATACTTAGACCACCACCCACAGATGGTCCTAGAAGAAATTTGTGATAGTGACGTCATCAGGTGTCAGGTTACGTCACATTAAAGATGCATTTTTCCCCATATGTTTTGTACACGTTTTAAAACACTCCAGTTTGGCATCTTCGTAAATCCGATCGACTTTAAACTTAATTCATAATTAGAACACCACCCACAGATGGTCCTAGAAGAAATTCGTGATCGTGACGTCATCAAGAGTTAGGTTACGTCACATTAAAGATGCATTTTTTCCCCATAGGGTTTGTACATGTTTTAAAATGCTCCACTTTTTGGCACTTTCGTAAATCTGATCGACGTTACACTTGGTACACACTTAGACCATCACCCACAGATGGTCCAAGAGGAAATTCGTGATCGTGACGTCATCAGGTGTCACGTTACTTCACATTAAAGATGCACATTTTCACCATAGGTTTTGTACACATTTTAAAACGCTCCACTTTTTGGCACTTTCGTAAATTTGATCGACTTTATACTTGGTACACACTTAGACCACCACCCACAGATGTTCCAAGAAGAAATTTGTGATCGTGGCGTCATCAAGTGTTGGGTTACGTCACATTTAAGATGCGTTTTTCCCCATATGTCTTGTACATGTACACGTTTTAAAACACTCTACTTTGGCATTTTTGTAAATTATGCGATCGACGTTAGACCTGGTACACACTAAGACTACACCCACAGATAATCCTAGAAGAAATTCGTGATCGTACCAATGCCGAGATGGGTTATAGATGAAAATTCATGTGATGTCATCATCAAATGTCATGTGACATCCCTTAAAGGGGCATTTTGTTCTTTATAGGCCTATATTTACAGACCTATATGTTCGATTTGGTTATAACTTGACATGTACGTATAATGTGCTGTTATAGATGACATTTTTAGTGACGTCACTGATTGTTCATCGCGTGCTCAGAGTATTTCGAATATCCGAAACAGCTTGTGTTTGTCCACAAACACATTTCTAGTTATTTAATCTTTTCATATCCAGTTAGTTTCTAGTTTAGAAGCATTCCTACCGGGGAAGTTGTAGTTATCCTTGTACACATAGCATGTCCTGAGATCAATGGTTGGTGCTAGCGGATAGAATGTCTCCAATGTGTGATCGCTAGTTTGTTGGATCTCATCTAGACCAGCTAACGGTTGAAGAGGGTTCTTGGATGTCATTAACATGCCTGGCCGACCTCTCACTTGGATCACATTATTTTCTGAAATGGAAAAAACAAATCCACATGCTTCACTGTAACTGATGACATTTTTTTCTATGGGTTACCTTATTGGTGACATAATTGGGATTAGAACCTGGTTCACAGCAGTTGAAGGTGAGGATAATCCCACTGAGCCAACCTGACACCCTGAATGCCTTGTCTCTTACCTCTTGTCCAGCTAGCACTAACGTAGTAATTGGGTGCCTGTGCTCTGCTAAGAATGTCAGAGTACTGTGGGCCAAGTAGACTACAAAGTCTGATTAAGGCCATCGTCGTTGTAAAACTGAAAGGAAAGAATTGAAAGAAATAAAATAATGTGTTCAATGCCTGTAAAGAATGTACAAGAAGAACTTGACAAAGCAAACCCAGTGAAGCTGATTCTGGTTCCCAACAAATTTTACCCAATTGATTAAAATGGCTATTTACTGGAAGTATTTGCATGCATCTGGTCTGCACAATGGGCCAGAATTAGCCCATTGTTGGCATTACGGGGTAATCCTATATGATAGCACTGCCACGCTCTCTTTACTAGACTACAACTGGTCTAATTGACAAGCGACAATCAGCAAGTTTGTGAGACAGTCAGTTTCAGAGGCCTATAGACTAACCCCGCTAAGACTTCAACTCTGCTAGAAGCATCTTGAATAACCATTCAGTGCCTGATCATGCCCACAACTACCATACATGTATGACATTTAAATGTTGGGTTTATTCAACATGTCCAACAACATGGTAAGCACTGCTTTTGACTTTTTTTTATTTTACCCACATAAGCAGTGCTACACAGCTTCTCTATCATTACTCAATTTCATGTCCAACTACATGTACATGTACATATCAGTACACTTCAACAAGTTTATTTTAAGAACTGTTTGACCTAATGTTATTAATTAATGGTATTTTATTCAGCACTTAGCTTGAATCTGTCACTTTGGCTGAACCTGTTGGTAGGATTAACACTGACCTGTATCTTTTCATTGAGATGAACTTGTTTACTGTATCATATTGTCGGCACTGTCTGATAGACTGCTCTACTTTTTCGTCCATATCAGGAATCTCTAGAGAGGTAGTCAGGTCCTGAATCTGGTTTGGCATCTATGTACAAAAATGAACAAATTAACGCTGTGTGCTTTGCCTCTAAATCAAAAGCAGTTACAAATTCTTTACAGGTATTTTAAGAGAACTCAATTAAAACTCCCGACAGGAAAACTGGCACTCTAGACCGATCAATTAAGCCCACTATGCACGTTGACTGTGTCATGCTGCTTGCTGCTTGTGTCATGAACAAGTGCAAAAAACGTTGGGTTTTGCCAGACATTAGTTGTGCAATGAAGGCTGCAATTGGTCAAGGCTTGAATGTATGGGGCTTAATCCATTCATGCGCATCACTAATTAGATGACGAGGCATGTGGCTACCCTAATGGATCAGTCACTAAGGGTACAGCTGTGAATTGATGGGTAGTACAGGAACCGGGTACCCGACTGAAAAAACACATGGGTACCCAGGTACCTGTTAAAGAAGCCCAACCCCACAATTCAAATATCGGAGGTTGCTGTTAAGATCTATCATAAAGGTTTGCACAATAATACTGTACATCGGTGCATCAATGGAGCATCTTGCTCAAGTGTGTACAGTGAGCTTTGTGGTGAAAACTGCAAGTTTTGCAAGTGTCATAAAGATGAATTATGTTTTGTTTTCCTATGTAGCCTGGCTTTCTATTTGAACATCCCTAACAAATGACATTCACAACCTTTCTTTTTCCAGTTTTGGAACCAGTTTCTGACATCAACGATCGGGTACTCGGTTCGTATGCACAGCCCTATCAGTCACCAAAGGTTGTAATTAAACATTAAGAACTTGTGTAACATTCATGTACCTGTCCGTTTCCCATGAGTTTGCTTTTTGTCAACCACAGCGCCTGCTTGACACCTTCCTGTAAGGAGACATCATGGGTGAATAAGTAAGCAACGTCATCATGGTAGTGAGGATTCTCCGGTCCAAAATCTACCCTGAAGATAAGAAATAAACAAATCGAGAAGGGTGATCAATGGGCAAAGGTTAAATGGGTACCTTCAAAACTCCAACCTTTCTGCACGCAGTTGTACCTTATCCACTTCAGAACCTTATTTCATCACAACAAATCAACTTGTAACATTTCAAAGACAAAATGATTCTGGGTTAATTAAATGGACAATTCATTAACGAAGAAAATGTGAACAAAAATGTACAATGAAAACAAATTCCCCTTTCATATGAACAGGTCTGCGAGTGCAATTGTTTTTCAGTACTTTATATCTCAGTAAAATATGTATGGTTATGTAAGCTTGAGCTAAAAGAAGGCAAAGAACTTCAAAGAAGCAATACTTTCTGCGAAGGATTTTTTTCTAGGAAATTTGACAAGCGATACATGCAGTAAAGCAATCATATGTATTAATGACTTGGTTCATGTTCAAAATACATGTACGTAGTCTGGAGGAAACTCAGACAGGATGAGACAAGATGCACAAGACAACTGCTCCTTCAAGACCTTGGCTGCAGAAGGATGTAGGCACAAATTAACAGGACAAGGTCAATACCTTGGTACGTTCATTTTGTACCTGTTTGAGTATTGTGGATGGTTGTTAGGTAATTCAACTCGTGGTGGTTGTTCAATTGCAGGTTCTAAGCCAAGCATCTCTTCAACAACTCGATGCAGTGGCTTCTTCTTTTGTTTGTTTTTCTCTATTCCACGTTTCAGGACTTCCGGTCGGTATCCTCGATGGAAGAGAAGTTGTGATGATACAGCAGGCAGACATCTTGTGAGGATGGTGGCAGCTTGATGTGTTGTATGAAACAGCGCCATCTCAAAATGTTGCGTCACTTTCTTGGTTTAGTTGTTTAATCTGTAGAATGAGGAGTGATATCAAATCTGGTTTGGCAGTGCGATGGCATGATTTTCTTCCTTTTTGTTTTTTAAAAGAAGTTAAAAGACGCGTGATAAACGAAGGTGTAAAAATGCAGTGACATGTAAAACTTCACTAGGTTGACCACATTCGCCTACAAATCCCTCTTAAAGACTTTGTCAACATATTCCTTACAGTTCTCACATAAAAATGTATACTCTCTGATGTACAAGGTGAGCCCAAAAAAATAAAAAATTCTGTTTCGTAAGTGGCGTCAGGTAACTCTGCTTCACGTACGTGTTTGTATGTGTACATGATGTACGTCCATACTACCATATACAATGCGTTGATAGATCAAAGCCATTCACATTATTCAATGGTTGCTGTATGATGTTTGGTTGAATTTCACGGATTTGCAACCCAAAAAATAATTGTTCTAGCTCTATTAAGAGTTCTAGCGACCCAGTTAGTGGGACTAATGAGCACGCATACTTCTGAAATCAGGAGGCTTCTCTCCGTCTGACGGAAAGAAGCCTTCTGATTTCAGAATTAGAGCACGCAAGTCGCGCCACACGGCACCAACCGGCCCATAAACCTACTTCCAGAACTGAAAGGTTTTTACGTTTGTAAAACCGTAACAGTTCTGGAAGTACCATAAACCGCGTAGGAAAATCGTCATTACGGAAAAAAAATCCATACTGGGCCACCACTCATATTTCTTAATAATATGACCTGAAAAGTACCAAAAGTTGTAAATCTGATGAAGAAACACTGTTTAAGGAGTGCAAACATTCTTTGACATGTTTGATAATACTTAATAGTTACTTTAAAATGTTCTGTCATGGCCCATAGACTTTGTGCAGGAGCTCTGAGTGGTGGCCCAGCATGGAATTTTTTCCCAAACCAGAACCAGTCCCCTCAGCTTAGTTAATAAGGCCTACTTTAAAATTTAGTTCACTGCACCAACCACTCCGACCTGTGCGAGATAACCACTTAAGAGGTGTTTGCACAGTAACAACAAGAACCAGAAACCGGCTACACCCCTACGTCATCCTGTTTAATTCCAACTCTTCTTATTCTTAAGGTAGTGGATATTTTGCCGGAGGTAATGACGGCAAACTAACGATTACTAAAGGTTTGCCGGCGGCAATCCATATCAACAGAGGGCGCTGTACTCTTTAAAATAGGGCTGAATTATAAGATGTATTAAATTCCAACCAAAAGTTGTGTAGCACGTTTGGTGTAGTGCCACTACACCAAACGTGCTACACAACAAAATCTGAAAACCTTACTACTAGTGGTTAAGCAAAGGCTCTAGTAAATTCCGACCGCACCACATTTTTAAGTTTTTTTTTCTCATCCCCAAATAAATAAGAATATTCTTCTTTTATTATTTTAACATGTCTCAAACATTTTTTGCAGAGTATTACATTTTCTTTTTCAGATTTGTGGCTCTGGAGGGTTTTTTTTATAAAAGGGAAAAAAAGTCCGAAATTATAAAATGGTCTGAATCCTGCCCATCTTGTGAATACGAGGTAACAACGATAATTTTGGCATGGAGCCAGACTAAAACTTGTCACCGGAAAAAACAAAAAAACAGTAACTGCGCATGTTCAGTGCATATCCGGCAAACTAACGTTTACTAAAGGTTTGCCGTCTCCGGCAAAATATACACTGCCTATTCTTAACTCATGTAATAAGCCAGTGATTATAAGGAGACAATTTTCTTACTTTTTACGTTAGTAAAGAGGAATGAGTGTACTTAATCCTCTTCTACTTAATTCAACTTGTTTGATGTCGAATTTATTCATCAACGAAGCAATAACAACCCATTTATCAGGTATTTATCGGACACAATTTGAGCGAACAAATGATCACATGGAGGTCGCCATTTTGAATAACTTATCTCACCAATAGAGGGCGCCGTTCGATATTACGGAACACGTTTTTCTCACCAAGAGAGGACGCTGTTCAATTTTTACCGAACAACTTGAACAACAGTCCTGCCATTTATTTAGACATTTATTTGGGGGCCCAATGATAAGTACATGTTCATGTTTATGATTCCAACATTCATCATCCCCTGTACATAATATTTGATGAACATAATAAAAGTGCCATGAGGGGGATCTTATCAATGCTTCAGTCAGTGGCGCACTCAGCAGGATTTCAAGTTTGTCAGGGGCGCAGCGCGGCGCGGAACGCTTTTCAAACTGGGGGGGGGGGGGGGATATACCAAAAGGGGCACTTGCTCAGAAACAAGGCACCTTCCGTTTGTGTGAAAGATGAGAAAATTGTGAAACTATTTTCGTTCACATTGCAAGGAATACACATTACCAGGAACAAAATTTACCGACACAACATTAATATATACTTTTACAAATAAAACTTGCGTGAAATTCTTTAAAACTCTTCAATCAAAAACAAAACAAAACAAGTAGGCCTATTCCTGCGATAGTCTCAATATAGCTGTATTGTTCTCAAATAAGGAATTGTTTTCACTTGAGAGAGCCCTTTGGCCTCAGGCACACCCTGGCAGTAACTTTTCTTGGTCCGCCCTTGAATTTATAGTTAGGCCTATGCAAGGGACCAGGTTTTTTTTCATGAGAGGGGCAGTGTTATTTTTTTTTTACAGGTCACTTTTCAATCTTGATAGGGGCACAGTTTTAATGTAGCAAACAGGGCACTGAGGAGCAGTTTTCTATCTCTATAAATTATCGGGAGAAGAGCTGTTGTTTTTGATGGCCAATTTCCCATCTCGAGAGGGGCACTATTGTATGGTGGCCCTGAAGGGACATCTCATATCGCAAACGTGTGCGCATACGTATGCGATGTCGCAAAATTTATCGCGAACGTGTGCGCATACGTATGCGATGTCGCGAAATTTATCGCGAACGTGTGCGCATACGTATGCGATGTCGCAAAATTTATCGCGAACGTGTGCGCATACGTATGCAATGTCGCGAAATTTATCGCGAATGTGTGCGCACACGTATGCAATGTCGTGAAACAATTCGCGAATATGTGCGCACACGTATGCGAATTTGTTTGCAATGTCGTGAATTTTATTGTATACCTTGTCGCATACCTTTCAGTAAAATTCCTAATGAACTGGGGAGTTGTAGCAGCTAGTCTGGAATCTAGACGTACTGTTAGATATAAATAGGGTCTGACTAATAAACCTTCGCACGCACGCTGTTCCTCGCGCAATCGTTACTACTAGTACTGTCGAGCGCAAACTTGGTACTTGCGCAAGTTTGAAACTTGCGCGCGCAAATTTGAAAGTTGCGTAAGTAGCAAGTTCGCGCTCGACAGTACTAGTAGTAACGATTGCACGAGGAACAGCGTGCGCGCGAAGGTTTATTAGTCAGACCCTATTTATATCTAACAGTACATCTAGATTCCAGACTAGCTGCTACAACTCCCCAGTTCATTAGGAATTTTACTAAAAGGTATGCGACAAGGTATGCAATAAAATTCACGACATTGCAAAACAAATTCGCATACGTGTGCGCACATATTCGCGAATTGTTTCACGACATTGCATATGTATGCGCAAACGTTCGCGATAAATTTCGCGACATCGCATACGTATGCGCACACATTTGCGATACATTTTGCGACATTGCATACGTATGCGCACACGTTCGCGATAAATTTCGCGACATTGCATACGTATGCGCACACGTTCGCGATAAATTTCGCGACATCGCATACGTATGCGCACACGTTCGCGATAAATTTCGCGACATCGCATACGTATGCGCACACGTTTGCGATATGCGATGTCCCTTCAGGGCCACCATACTATTGTATTATTGCCATCGAGAGGGTGTTTGTGCTTTCGAGGGATAGTTTTCCATCTCGAGAAGATTCATAATCTCGTTAATGCGCGAGGGGTTTTGTGTTTTTGAGAGCACTGTTGCATGAAAGAGAGGAGACAATTTTTAGGCGCAATCTTAATGCTTTCATGTGTGCGTTTCAGGGGCGGTTTTGTTTTCATCTCGAGGGGCACTTTTTTGGCCTAGAAAAACCTGTAGGCAAGTCCACCCCCGCCCCCGGTTCCGCCGCCCCTGGTTAGGGGATGGGGAGATGATTCCCTCCTTTTTTGTAAGATCTTATGACCTCTGCCCTGGCTTGCTCGCAGAAGAGATAAGCCACATGAATCAGTGTACCCGCAAACTATAGTCATAGAAATGGTCAGCATGGGGGAGGTTAAAATTCGCGATATTTATCGTTCTTCAAAAATTTAGGGAATTGTTACATGACAAATAAAATCAATTTACTTATCAAGAGCCCTGTTCAACAGCTCCTAAACTGGATTCATGACAAGGTGACAATCCACTGATCGTTGCGATTATTTCCCTTTTCCTTTAAGAAATAAAGGTTGACCCAAAAGTGGTCGTATTTCCTCGATAAAAATGAAAGATTACCCAATAAAATGTACCCAGGAGGCTATAGTTACAAATCAAATATAATGGATGGCGACGTTAGGCGCTTTCGGTCCGCCGTAACCTGACCGATTCTGCCGGGGGAATTTCTTTTTTCTCTCTCTTCTTCAAAGTCTCCAAGGAATGCAGGTGAGTTAATTTTGCAATGGGAATGATCATGATTAAAACTCTTTGGCCACTACATTCTTGATTATTTGAATAGCAGTCACGGTCTAAATAAGACGTTTGATAAATCATCAAATGCGTAATCCTGCACTTGATTTCTTCCTAAATAATATACTATAGTTGCTTGAGGTCGAATTATCAAAACCTTACATTACAACCCCCGTTGAAATAATGGACGAGGCCAGGGCCATCCTGACCCTCTTTTCACGAGTCTAAGGTTTATATTGGCGACTGTGATCAAAGGTACGCGCCAATCGAAAATGTCCGTTCCCCAGGTAAGCATAAATCGTGATTGTGCTCCCAAGTGACCCGCTAAAATCCTCACCTTTTTACAAAAGCCTTTCACTTCAGAGTTCATTTAGTTTGCTGTACGCTGGTGGGTGCCGGGAGCTCAGTTGGCGAAACTTTCGTTTTCATTGCTCCATCACTCTGCACTGTAAACGCCACAATGGTGAGTATTTTAACGGAATTTTTACGACGCCTAAATATTAAGTGATGCATTATAATTATACGCACGTCAACACAATGTTGCTGGGGTTTTAAATTAACCAATTGTAAGTAAAACATCATTGTTTTGTGCTTCACCATGGTTCTTCTCACATTTCAAGTGAAGGTGTGTGCCTTGCAGTTCATTTTTTTGTATTCAGCTATCGTTGCTTTAATAACAGACCGTGAATTAGGAATTGTTGAATAGAAAAGCTTGTTAAACTAAAAAACAACAACCAAGAAATCATTTTAAAATCACAAAGTCCGATGATTGAGCTTCATGCTATGAAACAAGTAACCATAGGCATATCCAGTTATTTCACGATATTGCAGAGTGTTCGTACAAATTTCCCCGCGGCCACCTGAACATTCTGAAGTGAAAGGCTGTGAAATATAGGTTAGTATCACTTGTTTGTGATGCTTTATCTAAATTTTAAAAACTGAAAGTTATTGGTTTTAACTTTTCAGGCATTGAAATTGACGTCATTGCTGATTATTACCCTAGTTCTCACCTCTTGTGAAGTTCTGACCAAAACTGGAAAGGTAGGTAGTGATTCATTAAACTTCTATAGCTCAAAGTTAACTTTATTAGCAGAAGCTTGTCAAATGCATGCCCAATGCTCTTCAAAATGTGTGTTTTTTTTTTTTAATTTGTATGTTGTTTTTTTTCAACGAAACAACCACTTTATTTCGATTTTGAGCGTTGAACGCTGTGAAAAAAGGCGTTGCTTTGTGCACAAAATAACGCGCCGTGCGAAAGCCGAATCATTGTATGTTAGCCAATAAGTCGAATTTTGTGCAGAAATATACGTCGGATGATTTTTGTTTCATAAGTGAATAACTTTGTTCAAAAGTAAATAACTTGAATATTGCTAAGAAAAAAGCAATTGGAAAAAAAATCGAGTTGAAACTCCAAAAAAGCACGGGAATACATGTTTACAAACGTTTAAAATAATTTATTCGGTTTCTTGCTGAAAGAGAATGACAGAGATTTCCCCCCTTTTCCCCCAGACGTAATCGTAAAAAAATACTGCTAATTATGTTAGCAGTGATATCTAGAGCCCTTCGAATGGCGTCTAGTTTGTTTAGGAATAGCCTTTTTTCGTGGGCGCAGTTTGTCAAGAATGTTAACTGGTGCAATATGCCCAAAATCGCATAAAAAAACACACGAACATAATTTCTCCTTCAATTCTCGCTCGCACATTTCTCTCGTACAATTCTGAATTCTGTTTACCAGACTTTCGTAAACACCCATAATGTGTGTAAGTTAAAACTCCCCAAGAATGCCTCCAGGTTTTGACTGTTGACCCTAACAATTGCCGCGTAGAGATTTACTTTGTTGTTTTTCGTAATGTTGTGAATTTCAAGCTTCCGTTCTCCAATTACCTCAGTTTTATTTCATATTTCTTCAATTACGACCTTTGCCCGCAGCCATAAGGCCACTTTTGCACACCACTACTGTTCTACTTTGCTCGCAGCAAAATCCATAATTTAGTTATGAGTATCCGTGCCGGTAGAATATCAGATTGATTCGGCGTGTTTATTACAAAAATCTCAGTTACAACAACAAATTCTTCAGTGCCGTATATGGCGTTGTATACCCTCTAGCTAAAATTGGGGACATTTGTGTACTCCTAACTGACCGAGCACCAGTGACAGACTGGTCGGACTACAAGACCACCCAACCAACAACCACTTAATATTCTTATCTAACGTTATATCTTCATTTCCAAACATAACCCTGAAAAGAATATAGAAACCTACCTTCCAATGAAGTCTTCTTATTTATTTACGATAAGCGTCTCGGCTTTACTATCGATTACAACGAACTGATTGGCCTTATTATGAAGCTACTCGACCTTGTGCTTTCTGTCACTTCTGTTTTTTCGCAATGAATTCCAGCAAACGTTTTGATTGAGACAGAGGAGGGAAAGATTAAGTTTGCAACCTTGACAAGCAGAGAACCCAATGGATGTTAGACAGGTTGACACGAATCGAAACTGAAGTCTCCCCCTCGAGCTATTTATGTGGAACTGAGACAAGGACACAAGGACTCGAGTGGTGTGAATGCCAAAATATCTTGACGTGAAGCTCTGACAGGAGCTGGGTCGGTCGGACGGACGGACGGGCGGTCGGTCTGTCTGTCTGTCCGTCTGTCCCGAAAATTGACCAAAAGTATGGTGTTCCATATGTGCCATCGGCGTCGCATTTTCCGGCGTCGTATTTTAAGCTCTTGGCAGGGATCCTTTTGATCGGTTTCACGCAAGACTTTTGAGTCTAACACGGCCAGAGTATAATGCAATCGCAATTGTTCATTATTGAGTATGATAAAGCATGGAGAAATAAAACATGTTTTATTTCTCCATGGATAAAGGCACAGGATATATTTTTTTAAAAGTGTGAAGAACTCTGTTATTGTTAACGCGATGATGGGAGGTCGCTGTTTAGGCCTATGAAATTTGAGAGAAAAAAAATCTACTCTCCCGCTAACGGAAAACTTTGTCCAATGGTCGGTTTCTACATGTAGTTCAAGTTGGGTGTATCTGCATAATCCTAAAGGGGCTGGGGGCGGAATCCGCCCCCCCCCCTCAACATTTTCCGCGATAGCCTCTAAATTTATTTTTCGCGACCCGAGCTGTTATGACTAGGCGCCGTGAAAACTGAATTTTTGCATATACGTCGTGTACACAGAGCAGAATTGCCATTCGAACAATAATTAATTAGCTATAATTCCAAAACCCTTTTACCTATAGTCATGAAATTTCTTGGGTATGTTTAGGAAGAGTTGCTCTATGCATGTGCTGAGTTTCAAAATTATTCGTCACTCGATGGCCGAGATCTTGGGGGGGGGGGGCGGAATCCGGCCCCCCCCCCCCCCCCCCGGCTGAGAGGTGGTCAAAATAACCCGACCCCTTTAGGGTTAATAAGACTGCTAATATCCTCTTTGGCATCAACGGGAAGTCAGGTGAACTGTCATTACATGGACACATGCGCAC
Organism: Patiria miniata; assembly: GCF_015706575.1. Lineage (NCBI taxonomy): Eukaryota > Metazoa > Echinodermata > Asteroidea > Valvatida > Asterinidae > Patiria > Patiria miniata. The sequence continues at coordinate 26,420,534 of NW_024037068.1, forward strand.
TGTTGAGCTCAGTTCACCCGCATTCCGGTGTCACGGTCTCACTTCTCCGGCGTGCCAGCTTCTCCGGGTGGATTTGGCGGATAATTGAGCACGTTACAGTGCGCGTTACATGAGCACTATTCATGCTCATGTGTCCGCTGTGCTAACTTTTCCTCGGGCTGTGTTGTTGTTGTTGTAAAGTCTACCGGTCCATACAGACAGTGAGGGACACCCAAGAATGCGTTATGTAACACTTCCTGTGGGTCAAGTCATATTGCAAGCATTCTGAATGTGTGTTCCCATCGTCATTGCGTTTGCGTTGAGGAAAAATTAAGAAGCGTGTTCCTTGCTCGGTCGTGGTCCATCACATGCATGTCCAATTTGCAACCACGTTCAACCACGGTTTAAAATAAATGTGCATCCTTCAAGTCTTTTTGGTTATTAGGATGTTGGGAGTTAACTGCGCGCCCCACCATGCCTAGGTCTGGATTCGATGGTACCCTGTGACGTATACATACAAACATCCTAACTTCTTACGTGAACCAGTACAACCCCAAAGAACTCAGCACACACATAAAGTTGGCGAAAGTGAACACTGCTGCGCAATTTTGTGCATGCGTGTTGAAGCGAAATTTCCAACTTGGAGAAGCTAGCACGCCGGAGAAGTGAGACCGTGACACCGGCCTAGGTCCGTCTAAACATCTATCCCACGAGTCAATTTGCCTGGATCCAAGAACCTATAGAATCTTACCAAAATACAGATTCGCTATTAATCCCACTATTGATTGAAACTCGTGGAAAAAATCATTGAAAGTAATTGGTACTGTAACTGCATTAATCCTCAATGACAGTTTTGCAGATGACAGAAATAGCCGGGAGCTGTTTGGTCGATATTATTGTTGGGAGTGATTGGACGCATTCTAATCCCAAACAAAAACTATGTAGATGGAATCCAGATTTTTTGTTGGTTGGAGAGTTGAATTCAATAGGCACAGTCACTACGCAATCCTTACCCTCAGGCATTCAAATAATGACCACACTTTGATTCTGCGTCAATGATGGCTTGTTTTCAATTATTGTTAAGGCCAACAGAGGGCGTCACATAAAGAAGGAATGGCGAGGTGAAAGAAAAGCCACAGAAGGTAAGCCGGTCGAATCCCGAGGCTGGACTTAACCTTTAAACAATCACAACTATTTACCGTATTCACATAAAATATGAAGGAAAACATAACAGCCGTATATATGTACTGTGCATGCATGGGACGAACATTAAAAGCTAATTGGCAAGAATTCTTATAATTATTTAATTACACAGTAATAAGCTGAAAGACGTTTAAACCAAGTTTGAATGAAATAATGTGCTTCAGGTAAACGATTGTCATTGGGTCTGCAACAACTAATGGTGATCTGTAGTGATGGCTAAACTGTCAATCGAACATGTTACTTCTTACATGAGGGGGCAGAGACAAAATCTATCCAAAAATTAAAGAATAGGCTTAGTACACGGAGTAGGAAGAGAGGTAGGTCGCACTTGCACTTGTTATAGGTTCTAGTATTTACAGAATTAAAATGCTTGCACGATTTTGGTATCCTTTACTTCATAACGCTCGGTTGTGAATTCCTTCACAGCTGACTCAAAGAGTCTTCCATCTCAGGCAGACGTATGTGCAGGTGTTGAGTGCGGGGTGGGCAAGGAGTGCACATTGACGACTGATGGAGAGGCTAGCTGTGTCTGCGTCCAAGTACGATGTTTCCCTCTGAACCAGGCTTAGTCTTGCATAACGCTTCATTGGTTGTTATCCCTCAGTCACAAAGGATGTCCATACGCCAAGAGCTGATTGCTAGATTAAAGTATAGGCCGTAGAAATAATAATTTTCAGTTTTTTACATTTTTAAACAATATTCATCAAGGCCTACCATTGCACGAAGTTTCAAATCTGCAAGAGATTTACTTTAATAACTACGCTAATTATCCATGGCAACTTTTGCTCAAAAGTGACAATTTTCGTTTTCACGAAGTAACACTTCAGTTCCATTTACCATTGTAATGCATGGCGCGCTCTCTGCTCAAATGCGAGCAAAAACGTTTTCACGAAGTGACACTCTCCTTCTTGTGTGAGCGCGCACGCTGATCCGAAGTAACCTCACCTAGTATTGTAATACATTGAAGGGTGTCACTTCATGAAAACGAAAATTGATTGTTTCGCAGCTTTTTCGGTTTCACGAACTAACACTCACCTTTTCTCCCATTTCTTGTTGATTTAATATACAAACGGGTGAAAACTGCAGATTCAATCAATTCAATACATCAATTGTCCACAGCGAGAAACTCAAGTGAAAATACTGTGCAGTTTCGACGAAAAGTGTTGTTTTAGAAGGCGTTCAACTTTAGAAGCCGTTTTCTCCGATTGCTAGTTTTTATTGCTATGTATACATGGGTGTCACTTCGTGATGACGCTGACGACGTATTATGATCGCAATCTAATGCCGATCACATTTTAAAAAAAAAGTGCAAAATAAGACTTTTATGGGTAGGGTGGATCACTTTGTTTTGTCAAAAAGAAGGCTATCGTTGTTGTTTTGCGCTTTAAGATTTGCACATGATATAGACTCGATAGCGTTCTATACTCGAGTGTAAAAGCACCATATCATTATACCACATAATAATTGTTATTGTGATATTCTTAACTTTAAAAAAATGTAGGATTTTCCTATGTCTAGAAAGCCAACTATTGCACCGAGTGGTCCCCTATGTTACCTTTATGGCCCCCTAATGGTCCCCTACCAACAGCGCGGTGACTGTGTTAATAATGAAGTTGGCCATGGTGTTTCCGTTTAGGAATGTAGACGTCATCGCAGCCGTTTACTCTGCGCATCTGACGGTGTGACGTACACCAATGAATGTGAGCTGCAGAGAGCTGCATGTCGAGGCGGAATCCAGCTGTTTATCGAACACGAAGGCGTCTGTGCTCGTGCGTAAAAGTCAAACGGTGTCCTAAGTAAAATATAACTTTTCAAAGAAATTGAAATACATCGTTAACCTGGTATGGAGGGAGTCGTTTGCAGTCCATTGTAATTGAAAGCTAAGAGGAAGGAATATGTTGAAGATTTACGTAGTATCCGATTCCTTAGGGCAGTGACACTGTTCGAGGCGGGGTTGTTACGGGGGTGTTGATATCCAAGATTTATCAAAGCGATGCATGAGATGTTGCAACCTGTCAAATACATCCCATATACTGCATGGTTAACGGACATTGTATAATTCATACCCCTGTTTGTTTCATTTAGCTTTGCCCACAGATCCCACCCCTACCTCGAGTCCAGCCTCCCGTACCCATCCCATCGCATGCTATCAAGATCAGCGAGACACACTGCAGCGTGAGATCGTTGAGTGGCTACAGGGAGTTCGTGCGTCTGCAGGACCCGGGGATAACGCCTACGAAGCGCTGCTGGAAGATTACTTTGCAGTAAGTCATTCGTTTTATGAGCTATCGGGAACATGAAAGTTAATTAAGGTGGACGTATTTTTGCGTTAAACTTTCTTTTTCATTAGGTTTTTGTGTGTGTTGTAGTCGCGAAAACAAAACAATTTTTTGGGGTCGAAATAAAACACATAATTCAAGAATTCGTTACTGCAAAAAAAATCAAAATGTTTTGGGACATCCACCTTACATACTAAGAAAAATAAAACAAAATTAAATAGCTAATGCTCGTTCTGCTTTTTCCTTTTTCCCACTCGTTTATTTTGTCAGCGATTCGACGATACTCAAGATAATTTCCTCGAGCCCACCGAGTTCTTGAAGTTTGTTGAGCACAATGAGACATTACAGAAAACAACTGACGACTTGAATCAATATTATGAGGAGGACACCTTGCTAAGGTCAGTATTTGAGCTACATGTATAGGCCTGCAGAACCTTTTAGAAACGTGAATATGCAACATTTGCAACTTAAAAAAAATACCAAATTATTATGAAATACCTTATTGGACTTATATACTTGTGAATGACCGTCTAAAGCATCCTGTAATATCATGGCACCTGGTGTGCTGACATTTTCAAGAAAAGTGGTATTTTCTATAAATTACCAACGCTGGCAAAAAAACCCGGCCTTTTTCAAATACTGCCCTCAATTTACCATCGATTACATACCAATCGAATGGGTACAAGCCTTCTAGACTGGTTTCCTGACCTTATATGTCCCCGACGTCTATAAATTGCTCCATTTTAGTTTCAGTGGGGTGTAAGCGAACCAGAATACAAAAACATGATTGTTTTTTTTTGGTATTTCCAGCATCTAGCATCTCAAAACATCAAAAAAGTCTGTGCAACAATATTTGCTATAAACACTAATCTCCCAAATCCATCCATTTCTTAAAATAACAGTAAAGACAAATGTTGCATATTCCCTTTAAAGTCAAATAATAATGGTTATTCCTATTTTGGTTAAGGTTGGCAGAACGTGCTCTGTATTTTCTTCCCTCGAATGTCTATAGAGAACATGCAAGGTGCGCCCTCGCAGAAGTCCTTCTTTCTCGGTGATGAGTAGACACTTTGCACAATTATCACTGATTTAACAAGAATGCTGCCTTTGACAGCCATTAACCGTGTGTTTACTTAAAGTGTATCTTTTGGTAACTGCGACACAAATAACTCATTGTCAAAGAGTTTGATACTTTTACCAGAAACTGTTGAGAAACCCACGTAACGATCAGCAGCATTTGCAGATAGACATTTTCCAGATTTTGCCTGTTGTTACTCGACAGCTTGGATTGTAGCGACCTCTCCCGCTTATACCCCTCCCTAATACGCCTCCCACATTCTATTCCCTTTGTGTCTTTCCCCTCCCGACCTCAAACCTGATTGCGCAACTGTAACGAAAAGTTCACTGTTGAAAGGTGACGTAAATTTGCTGTATGTTCCCAGAAGCCTTTGCGTTGATGCACTCTTGGCTGAGGCAGATGAGAACTTCGATTGGAGGCTGAGTTTATCTGAATTCAAGAAGGTCATGATGCCTGGATTCAACCCACCCACCAAGTGTAAGAATAACGCTTGTTTATCTACTTGTAGAAAATGTCTCCCGAGAAGAGAAGATAACAATGGAATTGACAGTTAATTTAGTAGGGGTGATTTTTTTGTTAAACAGTGATTGCAAAAATGGATCTTGACATAAGACAAACAAACAAAGGATTGCCCTGGGCATTATTATAAAACAGTTTAGTTTTAATCTTCAGCGGTATTTTATCTTCGCAGTGTGCTCCTTGGAAGGCAAATATTTTATGGACGGCCAAGAGAAGAAGAATAAATGCAATATCTGGTAAGAACCTTATCTTAAAAATATCTTGGGAAGAAAGTATTGATAGTATATATTCACATACTTAGCGCAGGTCATACAGTTAAAATTGAATGTAATCTGTAACTAATAGAATGGAGCTGTCTCTATTCCTGTGAAAGTTTGCGTCAGCGTAGATTTAAATATATAACGGGAATAGTTGCTTCGTGTATCGAGTGCAATTTTTCTTCTCTGTTGTTTGTAGCATTTGTGCCTGCGGTAACTGGGTGTGTACAGCTAACGCGTGTGATGGACGATTTATTGCAGGGGAGAGAGCAATGGGAGAAAACACAGGTACGGCTCTGCAAAGTGTCTGCCTTACACGTGCTAATTAAAATATTACAGTGGTACTTTGTGTGTTATGAACTCAACTTCTCGACCCTGTACATTATTAGCAATTTATTTAACTTTCAGCTGTGCTGTAACATACAGAATAGAGTGAGATTTTGGGTCAATGATGCATGCATGATCTTAGGACTCTTATAGCACCAAGTATAGACAGCAAAAACATCATAATTTGTGGGTTTACCTTCTTTCATATCTTTATCTTTAATTTTATCCCTATTCCCAAACAACAGAGGAAACCGTTTCTAAAGACACTTGGCTGAACATCATGAAGAAGTTATCTTCCGTGGACCCTGTCAAGTTTCCAACAGATTCGCACAATGTCAGTCAGCTAGCTGCCAAAGTGATCGGAAGAGAGGAAACAGTCATTGAGACCTCTACAGAAGAAGCAAGATAGCATGCGCAGGATCATGACATCGCATTGCCTAGAGAACCTTCATTTTCGAAGGGCTCCCTCATAGGTTTGAAGGACACAATCTCCAAGAGTTTTGGGCATCTTAGGGAGATTGTTGAAGCAACGCCCGAGGAGGGAAAGAAGATACGAGATAAAGTGTAAATATGAACACGCTGTGAGGAAATGTTCGATTGCCTTGTATTGTGAATGCTACATGATAAACCTACCTATAATCAATTAGATTAAGTACCAAACCCAAGGAATTAGCCAGTGAAATGGTAAAATAAAGACTACGGGGAAAGCGTATTCTAGAGTACATTTTTGGTTAGGTTTGGCTAGATTGGCTGCCCAGTTGACGTCGGTGAAATCGGTGTCATGTGAAATGTGGACTTCTATGGAATCTGGTTTCCTTTACCTGAGGTCTATGGACTCTTAACTCATACAAGTGAACTGCCACTGTCTTAATTATTGTCACTAAGGCATGCGCAATACAACCAATGATATAATAGGGAGGTAGACTTACTTTTGATCACAACACCCGAGAATTTTGCACCTGTAATTTTCAACCGAATCTCCGGTCTGCACCAGCAGGATGACCCGGATGTTGCATCCTTGACCTTACGGATACGTGATCCCAACACCGCATCACTGCATCTATATCTCATGGAGTCCACATTTCGCACTACATCAGCGAACTCTACCATGGGGACGCTCGTTGAATTTTACAGGAACTACAGCAAACGATTTCAAAGGTTTTATGGATGACAAAAAGCGAAATTTTGTTTTTTGTTTTCAGAAAACCGATAAGCAGAACAATAGAAAACAGTTGTTGCCAAAACGTTCGACCAGCTTTTCTGCTTTTCTGAACGAAGAAAACGTGTGATCTGATTTTCTGCTCTTCGAGCTAGACAGAAAACAACAGATGTCCACTTTTTGTTCGCCACTGCCTGTGGAAACGTGAAAATCACCCTTTTTTAAAGCAAAAAGCAGAAAAGCAGAAAATTGAACCTTCGAAAACTATTCTGACAGCACAAAAGTAGATGACCACTTTTTGTACTCAATAACTTTCGTCCCCCTTAGGCCTATGCGTTTGTCGATACATGGCGTTCACTATTGTTCCAGTCCAGATAGCTCTGCACAGTCTCGTAATGATAACGTCTTTGAAGTTCAAACGTTATTGCTTATTTTGCTTATCAGTGATTCAACCAAAGTTAAGTAATAATATTGCCATTGGATTTTGTGTCATTAATGTATGCCGGTATGTCATCGTCAGCTTTGTCAATTTAAAGAAAGACAGCTCAGAATCCAAAGAATATACATCACATTTCAAAATGAAAGTCTAAGAATGCTCTTCGATGGATTTGTTTTTCCAAAATAAGTATCTCAGAAATGAAATGTGTATAAAGCTATTTATCACGAAACCAACTTAAACATTAATTTAACTTTTTGAAAATGTATTTTAAATTGCTTTAAATAAAATAAACAATTCGAAAGTAAGTAATGTGCATGCGCAAACTTAGATTAAAAAAAAGTTTAGAAAGCGATAACATTTGGAATTCGATTTTTTTCAGATTACAGTTATATTATCGTCTCTTGTATGGTTGTTACAGTATCGATGCATGTGCATTTCTTAGAACAATTTACGTGCTTAGAAAAATGAGATAAGAACAATTCACATTTCAACATGGATCTCATAACATTGTGGCGGGTAGGCCTGACTTCTTTTTGCCGAATAAATGGGGGGGGGGGTTCCGCATAGCAAATTTCTCTGCTGAATAGCCTCAGAATTAAAATAAGACAAGACTATTAAAGCTGGTCCTAGAGCCCCGAAAACTAATTAGAAGTTTAGTAAGCTTATACATTCTTTGCAAGACATATCCATCCACATTCGTTTGGATGTCACACATTGTTGCAGGGAGCCGGATATACGGGGATCTGGAACGATTGGTGGTGTTTTCCCCATGATGATTTCTCATTGTTACCGGCATAATCTCCCACCCGGATCCCAGTAAATGAATTTCTGTAAAACAAACAGTTTGAATAGAGGTTCAAAAGTCAAGTCCTTTCATAATTGCCCTCGAAAAGACCAGCGTAAATAACATGGCTTGTTTCGATTAGCAGACCTGAAATCCGAGATCAAACCAAATTAACGCTTAAAAGGCAGTATGTGTACGCCACTGCCATCATTTTTACCAAACGCGAGTTCAGAGTCAGATCCGGCGCATTGGATCGGTAGCTGGCTGTAGTACGCTGAAGTAGGGTAAATATGGGAGCACTTCCATATCTTGCATGGGTGGTCATCTCCTTTCTCGCTGCACGGAGCTGTGTCGTAGACGCTCACGGTGAGTCATAATTTTCAATCATATTTGCAATTTAACCTTTAGTCAATGAAACGTTGGTACTCTATTGACAATTTTGTCATCGCTAAATCCGTTTCATTAAATTTTGCAATTTCTATAATGGGAAGGGGAAGTGATGGTTATTCATTAAAATCAATGAGTGAAATCAACATCGATAAAGGAGTTGTTTATTTTTATTTATAAATTCCTAAGACAGTTTACCCATTCCTATATTTGTCGAGAGCCCGTCTCGTGGCTGGCTTTAAACGGTTGATAAAGAGCGGCTGACTGCTCTTTATTTACGCTTTTCCAGTGTTACATGAAATTTGGACTCCTTTGAAACCCGCTGCCTTTTACCGTTTATTGGTTGAACGTTCACAATCTTGACGTAGGCATGCGCAGTACTACCGGTTAGTCAGTATTTCCTAGTCCTAAATTCACAATACACTGGCACTGCTGCGTTCTGCACAACAAGCGCAGTAAGCGCGATGCGCTCGCCAATCTCCACATAAGGAGTTGTTTACGACTTACTTGCTAGAAGGACATACCCGGGAGCGGCGGAACGCTTTTCAAACTGGGGGCAACTCCAAAAAGTGGCACTTGCTTAGAAAAAGGGGCACCTGCATGCATGTCATCGGTGTGAAAGTGGAGTAAAAGAATAATGGTCCCGTTCATTTCGCTAGAAACCTATATGAAAAGGAACAAATTATAAACACGTTGTCTATCTTGCTCTGTGCGTTTCTTTTACCTAGTCAAGAAGAGAGATCATTTGGGTTTTTTTTATCGCGAAAGGGGCACTGTTGCTTTTGATGGCCAGTTTAGGCCAAAAAAAAAAGTCTCCGGTTTCTGGTATGCGCGCGCGTCGCCGCAGCCATGCGCGTCTGCAAAATGAAAAAGTTTTTTTTTCAATACAAGATGATGTCTCAAAACCGCCAAACTCACTGGTTTGACTGGAATTCTGCTGCTGCACAATTTTAACGTGTTTTTAGATGGGGTTATGATCGAGAATAAGCTTTATGTGGCCTCTCTGGACTCCCATATATTTGCACTAAGTTTAGTCGGGCACCATTTGCAGTCATCAGCCGACATTTGAAGCAAAAAAAAAAAAAAGCCGCGTCGCCGCACCACTTTTGGGGCAAGCTCCATACCAGAAACCGGAGACTTTTTTTTGTTGGCCATAGTGACCATTTTATTCGCATGAAGAGGTCTATTCTATGGTGGCCCTGAAGGGACATCACACATCAAGATTTCTGCGCAGAATCTGCGATGTCTCACATTTTATCGCAGAAATCTGCGCAGATTTCAGTAGTGAAGCCCGTCTAACCAGGATATTTTCCCCATTTTTGACGTGCTCTCGACCAATCAGAAGTCCGGATTTGGCCCCACGTGACCCTCATTAGCATAAAATGAGGAATGGGCATCTACCATTGATCATGGGGGTGTCATGAGTATGAGGGGCTTGCGTAAATGCAAATAATTAACGGCGTGTACCATTATTATGGTATTGAATAATATACGTATAATAAAAATTAGTTTTACGTAAATTGAAATGTACGAAACAATTATGATTGTCTAATTGGACTACCGGGATGAGTCATTCGCAACAAATCTTAAGGGTTGTTCCATTCTAGACGATGTTCGCCGTACTCGATAATAATTTACTAAAAGATAAATTCTTCAATTAGACAATCATAATTGTTTCGTACATTTCAATTTACGTAAAACTAATTTTTATTATACGTATATTATTCATTATCTTCAGGCAAACTTGATTCCTCGATCCTGATTGGTCGATCCATGGCAACAAGCCGGCTACATATAACCATACCGCACGGCCACGGTCCATACCGCACTCCGCGTATTGCGCTATTCTAAGCCTACGTGACACGATTAGTGCTGCACAATTCACTGTGAATTCAAAAGTTGCGCGTAGGTCACACAGCATGCGTGTTCCAAATGTGCGTCAAGTTTGCTTGAAGATAAATTCGTTATCACGCTCGCGCTCGTGGAACACGGAAAATGTAGTGCGTCTGTGTCCCACATACCACTCGGCCTTCGGCCTCGTGGCATGTGGGACACAGACGCACTACATTATTCCGTGTTCCACTCGCGCTCGTAAGATAACTAATAATACCATAATAATGGTACACGCCGTTAATTATTTGCATTTACGCAAGCCCCTCATACTCGTGACACCCCCATGATCAATGGTAGATGCCCGTTCCTCATTTTATGCTAATGAGGGTCACGTGGGGCCAAATCCGGACTTCTGATTGGTCGAGAGCCCGTCAAGAATGGGGAAAATATCCTGGTTAGACGGGCTTCACTACTGATTTCTGCGATGTCGCACATTTTATCGCACATTTCCGTGCAGATTTCTGCGATGTCGCACATTTTATCGCAGAAATCTGCGCACATTTCTGCGATGTCGCACATTTTATCGCAGAAATATGCGCAGATTTCTGCGATGTCGCACATTTTATCGCAGAAATCTGCGCAGATTTCTGCGATGTCGCACATGTTATCGCACATTTCTGCGATGCCGCACATCTTATCGCAGAAATCTGCGCAGAAATGTGCGATGTCGCACATTTTATCGCACATTTCTGTGCAGATTTCTGCGATGTTGCACATTTTATCGCACATTTCTGCGCAGATTTCTGCGGATGTCGCACATTTTATCGCAGAAATCTGCGCAGATTTCTGCGATGTCGCACATGTTATCGCACATTTCTGCGCACATTTCTGCGATGCCGCACATCTTATCGCAGAAATCTGCGCAGAAATGTGCGATGTCGCACATTTTATCGCACATTTCTGTGCAGATTTCTGCGATGTTGCACATTTTATCGCACATTTCTGCGCAGATTTCTGCGGATGTCGCACATTTTTGTCGTACATTTCTGCATCTTTTCAACATACTGGCGCCTGGCTATTTTTCTGCTGAAGCTAAGGGGTCTACGAAAATCCCGTTTTGTTATTGGTACCAAGTTTTCCCCAAATATTCCTTGGTCACTTCTTTTAAATAAGGACCACCTTAAATGACTCATGAAGTTTCATTTGAAGGCCAGCGGTAGATTTTTTTTAGAACCGTTAAAATACAGCCGCTTTTCACGAACACCGCGCGGTATACACACACAACACACGGCGCAATAGCTGTAGAGCGTGAACGCATGCACACACCACCGGGGCACGCGCGGCGTTAACACGGCGTTGTCGCACTGCCCTGCCCGCTGAGCTGCAGTGCAGCGAAACCGTGCGCTGAGAGTCACAGGCCGGTGGTTTGTGGGGGAAATATTCAGCAGAACTCCGGCCAGATCATGTCTGTTAAGAATACAAATAGTTTCGTACGAACACCAATAATATTAAGCAGGATGAGCTTACATCAGACTCCTGTACGTAGGTCAGACGGCCTTATGAACATAATTAGTGCTCCACGTTTGCTTAGAATTGTTTAAAAATTTCATAAAAGAACCAATATCCTGCCCCTATTTGCACAGCAATATTCATGAAGTAAAACCACTACGGGTACAACACATCACTTCAAACATTTTTCATTAACCCTAACTCCGGGGGGGGGGGGAGAATCGTATCAAAATTCCAGGATTCAGGACTGTTTTGGCTATTAGGAAAACCCGAGCAAATGCGGTCCTGCATTTCCACAAGAGTCCCAGATTAACTTCATCCAAACATTGAAAACCTTTCCTGTCCAGTCGTGTTTTGCTTCGGGTCGGGTCCACTATAGGCCAAACCGATGCGAAACATTATAGATATAATCCAAATCCTGCGCTGTGTTAATTTCCAAACTGTTTCCATCTTTTGTCCCCGTTTATTTCGAGTTTTGAATTGACCCTATCCGACCCGATCCGCAAATTTTCAAACACAAATCTGACCAACCCAACTGAAATGACGGACAAACCGACCCGACCTAACACAAAGTTGGTTTTTGGTTGGGTCGGTTACAGTTTCGAGTCGGGTCAGCACAACACTTCTGTCCAGAACCCTTCCAAGAAGCAGAAGTAACCAGCAAGATTGCTGAAATCTATGGCCACATGACATCACACAGCATATTGCCGCATTCCCCCAGAGATAGTAGAGCTGCAGCCAATCATTGCATGTGGCACAAGCAGAGGCAGTCTTCAATTGAATATTAGATTTAAAAACAGGCAGGGTAATATTCATATTTTACTTTATTTCATTATTTAAGTTGGCGGCCAATTTTGTGAAATCCATTGGTCTCCCATTGGTCCAAATACAGCTAAATAAACAATCAACATCCACATACACGTAAAAGTCTCATTTGTTTTAAAGTATGGAAAAGTAGGCCAACTTCAAACTTGTTATTAGTAGCCTATTTACTTACTTAAAAAAAAGCACTGATAAAAATATCTAATTTAATAATAGCATTTTAGTAGTGTCAACAATTAGTTGATTTTCAGTAAAAGGTAATATCCAGTTCTATTTCTATTCATTTTGGCACTTAAGAGTGTTAACTCATTCGCAGTAGTCCTGGAGGATTTCCTACCGGTGTACACAAATTAGCCTAGGTCACAATTCTGCCCTTTATATGTACAAAATCGCAATGATAATGTAAGCATGGATCCAGCCCATTCAAAATGGCAACAATGTTGTCACTAATGCAGTTTTAGCAGATACCGGTATATGACCATTTTGCCTACTGTTTATGGTTCATGTACTTGTTTTGCTATAGCCATGCACGAGAAATAAGAATATAAACCATTTTACTGCACATGTGCAGAGGTGATCCAATCAATGGCCGTAATGTAAATGGGCATTAAAATGTAAACATGTCCGATATGATGGGAGCGAGAACCAGTCCATCGCGAGTGATCATGTGTGACGTGTGAATCCTGAGCCTAAATTCCAGAGCGATTCCTTGGCAAGCAAACAATAGAAGTTCTTAATGTGTCGGATCAAGGCGATGCACGGTTTGTTCAAATCTAGCAGTGCACATTGCATCACACAGTTTGGCACACATTCAGTTACCAAAAATACACCCAACACATGCTCATGTCTGTGTAATCCTGATCCTCCATGCACAAACGTGGGATGAAAGATTCACTTCCACTGTACGCTACGGCTCATCACGACGAGTCAATGGCTCATCACACCACCATCTCACCAGAGCTCCAGAAGATGCGAGAAACCCTCTTGTCAGGAGAATGATACTGCAAACTTCCTGAAAAATCACAAAAAAATGTTGGTTTTTTTTTCAGAAACAAGGATCACATGTGCAATTGCTTTTATTAGGGGGTGGGGGTGGGGGTGCGGCATGGGAGAAATGTAGCCATACTTTCAAAGTTCTACATGTACCGCCAACACTAAAGCAGTGTACATAATGTATCATGACACCATTTAACAATATTTATATTACTTTATCAAGGGGGGGGGGGTACACACTGCACAATTAGGCCTATGCAAAGTCTAAAGTGGCTGAAAAAATTTGGGAAGCTTGGTGATCCAGGAAAAAAAGATCCATTTGTATGGAACAGGATCACACAGAAACAAAACACCTCAATTTAGAATTGCCAATTTTCCCATGAAGCTGAGGCACTAATGTGTTTACATGAAAATGGATTTGGCATTTGGCTAAGCATTACTGAATTAATATGCAAAGCCTGAAATAAATTCAACGTCAGACATGGCAGAATAAGTTCTGCGAACACGAAAGGTGGCATGAACAATTAAAAAGATTAGTCCGACATAAATACATGTACTTTTATCCTGTTTATTACTGTCAGAATCAAATTGAAATGTTCATTTTTTAGCTGTTTCGGTGACACACCGAAACAGCTCTTGTTTTCGTTAAGATTTTTTTTTTTTTCTTCTCCTTTTCAGGCTATTTCTCCATAGGTTTAACATTCCACTTTGTCCTCTTCGTGAATCCGATCGACCTCAGACTTGATACATACTTAGATCACCACCCACAAATGGTCCTAGAAGAAATTCGTGACCGTGACGTCATCAGGTGTCGGGTTACGTCACATTAAAGATGCATTTTTCTCCATATGTTTTGTACACGTTTTAAAACACTCCACTTTGGCCTCTTCGTAAATCCGATCGACCTCAGACTTGATACATACTTAGACCACCACCCACAGATGGTCCTAGAAGAAATTCGTGACCGTGACGTCATCAGGTGTTGGGTTACGTCACCTTAAAGATGCATTTTCCCCATAGGGTTTGTACACGTTTAAAAACACTCCACTTTGGCACTTTCGTAAATTCGATGTACTTTAGACTTGGCACACACTTAGACCATCACCCACAGATGGTCCTAGAAGAAATTTCTGATCGAGACGTCATCAGGTGTTGGGTTACGTCACATTAAAGATGCATTTTTCCTCATAGGGTTTGTACACGTTTTAAAACATTCTATTTTGGCACTTTCGTAAATCTGATCGACGTCAGACTTCGTACACACTTAGACTACCACCCACAGATGGTCCTAGAAGAAATTCGTGATCGTGACATCATCAGGTCTAAGGTTACTTCACATTAAAGATGCATTTTTCCCCATAGGTTTTGTACACGTTTTTTTTAATTCATACTTTGGCACAATATATATGTCTGATTGACGTTTCTCTCGGCAGATGACATTCGAAGTGACTTCATCAAGTGTTCATCACGTGCACAGAGTATTTCAAATATCCGAAACAGCTTGTGTTTGTCCACAAACACATTTCTAGTTTAGCATTGTTTTTCTCTCTGTTGTCATGACCTATTCGTATTGTTTTTATCAATTTTATATTGAATCGTGCAAATTGCATTTTCCCCCCTTCCAATTTAGGCCCAGTTGATGTAATTTATGTATGGAAATCTTTCCCGTGTAAAACAAAGTTGTAGCACAATACACGACATGTCATATACATGTACATCCCGCCAATGGAAGATCTTCGTCCACATATGCACGAACGCACATACGGGCTAGATCCGCAAGCTTGCCCGTACAAATACATGAACACGCAAACGGTCGAGTTGTCTCTAAACCATCATGCGCTTTGGCTATGCGTACTGCACACGCGCGTACCATGTACGCTTTACAATCAACTCGACCGTTTGGCATTCCGCACACACACGAAAATACGTCACTTTTTGCACCTCATTATCAAATCATCAACAAATCTACCGCTGGCCTTACCTTCAAACCGAACACATATGCAGCACGTATCTCAAAAACAAAGTTGATGTGGGCCTTACATCGGGGAAACCTTGTTTGGAGAAACACACCTTTTAATGTGACAAATTTGTCACATGACCGCACACCGTGATAATCAGCTGCGACATCCACAGAAATCTGCGGAGAAATGTGCGATAAAATGTGCAACATCGCAGAAATCTGCACAGAAATGTGCGATAAAAATATGTGCGACATCGCAGAAATCTGCGCAGAAATCTGCGATAAAATGTGCAACATCGCAGAAATCTGCGCAGAAATGTGCGATAAAATGTGCGACATCGCAGAAATCTGCACAGAAATGTGTGATAAAATTTGCGACATCGCAGAAATCTGCGCAGAAATGTGCGATAAAATGTGCGACATCGCAGAAATCTGCACAGAAATGTGCGATAAAATGTGCGACATCGCAGAAATCTGCGCAAATTTCTGCGATAAAATGTGCGACATCGCAGAAATCTGCGCAGATGTCTGCGATAAAATGTGTGACATCGCAGAAATCTGCGCAGAAATCTTGATGTGTGATGTCCCTTCAGGGCCACCATACTATTCATTGTTTTAGGGGCCAGTTTTCCATCTTGAGAGGGAACACATTTTTAATGTTGTTTGCGAGCAGGGCACTAAATATTGTGCTTTCAAGGGACATTTTTTCGTCAGTCGTACTGTTCTTATTTATGCTTTGCCATGGCATAAAGTAAGCATCAACCCAACCTCTCTGCACTTTCAGACACTGAAGCTCCGACTCTAACCTGCCCGACGGATCAATATGTCAGTACCGATGTCGGCTCAGCCACTGCAGATGTCCCATGGTCGGCATTTCCATATTCTTTTGACAATGAGGATGGCTTTAAAGTGTGCGACATCACATGTCAAGATGAGTTAGGCGATGAGGTGGAGTTTGGCGGAACGTATAAATTAGGCACGACGGTAGTGACATGTAGTACCAACGATACCGCTGGAAACCGAGGAACTTGTAATTTTGCAATTACAGTTACAGGTTGGTATCTAGACATTTTTATTGAAGAGTTTGTTGTCATTTTGGTTGATTCAAATCGTTATTGGGTTGTTATATTGAGTCGACTACATACAGAAAAAGGATATGAATTCCGCACATTAAATTCAGTGGCGCTTTATGCTACTTTCGAGAGCCTACTTTTTGGGCGCTATCAGCAATGCGCTCAAAATTCACTTCTAGTGGTCTCCTTCAAATATCCCTTTGTATAAACCGAGAAAAGGTATACTTAACATTTGCTTTTGTGTGTGTGTAGACGACGAACTTCCAGAAGTCTCTTGTCCCAGCAATGTTCCTCACAAAGAAACAGACATCGGGATGGCGTTTGCTGTGGTCCCTTGGTCTCCAATGCCAAATGCTACGGATAACGTTGACGGCGTCTTGTATCCTAGCAACATTACATGTGTGGATGACATAAGCAACACTGTGAGTTCCAATGACACTTTTGGCGTAGGAACCACGACAGTGACTTGTAGCGCTTCAGATACAGCTGGAAATCAAGGATTCTGCCAGTTTAACATCACAGTTATAGGTTGGTATTTTCCCCTAAATCTTTTGCTGTTTTTAAGCCAGTTTCCTATTAAAACGAAAAATACCTAAAGAGGAACTTCGTTCGTACAGATTCACATTTCCTAAAGTCTTTACAAAGAGGTCGGTAGTGGCTCAAGTAAGGGGGAGGGTATATTCTTGTGCCAGCCCCACCCCCACCACCACCCCACTCAGATCTTGGGGGAAAATTGAACTTTTTCTTGTCTTAAAGGCATTGAGTGTCACAGTTACATATTGAGACCCCATTAGTGCTCTCCCTCCCCGGAAAATCGGGTCACAGTGACGCCACTGGGCGCTTGTCATTAAAAGATGTTTCACGTTTTCAAGAGAAGGTTTCAGCAGCAAACAAATACGGTTAGCGAGTTGCACTTGACACAAAAAGATCCACGTCCGCTACTCGTGCACACGGCACGGATATTTCGCGTGCTACGCGTCAGTGTGAAACGCTTTTCGGCACTCGCCCCATGTTCTAATAATTATTATTGTATGATTTGATTGAAAGATCCCAATCCTCTTTGTTGTTGTTGTTTTTTTTTTTACCTGAGATCCATTATAAGCAGTAATGAGAATATCGGTTAAAAGCATGACAGCGCCTACTAATGATTACCCTCGCCTGCCACGAAGCTCTATACACATGTTTTTAACCTCCAACTGCAGCTTGTAATCGCTTCTTAAAACGTTTGATTTTCAACCTTTTAAAGTGATTTGTGCTCAAAATTATTAATTGAGCTTCTGCGTGGACTCTGAATAGTTTACTCTGCCGTTTTATTCATTTCGAAAAATACCCAATTCAAGCCCCTCACAACACTTGTCGCGCGCAGAGTCTATAACAACTGTTTGGTTTCTTTGCAGACAACGAACCTCCAAAAGTAACTTGTCCAAGCAATCTTCCTGACATCCCTACATACATCGGGATGGCGTATGCCGTGGTCCCCTGGTCAGCAATGCCAAATGCTACGGATAACGTTGATGGCGTCGTGGATCCCATCAACATCACATGTGTTGACGACACAGGCAAGATTGTGAAGTCAAACGACATTTATGCTGTTGGAACCACGACAGTGACATGTAATGCTACAGATACTGCTGGAAATCAAGGATCCTGCCAGTTGAACATCACAGTTGTAGGTCGGTATTGTTTTACCTAACTTACCCTTTTTTTCGCCAGTTTTTAATTCACACAAAACATACCTAAAGTGGAACTCCGTTTGTTTATTCATTTCCTAGTGTGTTTAGGGGCTGGCAGTGGCTCAAATAAGAGGAAGGTATTATGCCCTCTCTCTTATCCCCCGCCCTCAGAAATTATTATTATTATTATTATTAATCATTTCTGGTAATTAAACCAAGGATTCCTCAAAAGCGCCCTAGGCACTGTAGCTCGCAAGCCTGAAGAAACCTGTGGAGAGAAGACAATGAGAAGAAATTACAGTTTTAGAGGTGGGAGGAAAACCCTAGAAGAATATTCTGGGGAAAACCCACGGAATCAGGCAGGGGCTGAAAACCCAAGCCACATATTGGCCCAGGTG
This sequence comes from Patiria miniata, assembly GCF_015706575.1. Lineage (NCBI taxonomy): Eukaryota > Metazoa > Echinodermata > Asteroidea > Valvatida > Asterinidae > Patiria > Patiria miniata. The sequence goes on from NW_024037068.1 coordinate 26,439,206, forward strand.
GGATTCGAACCCGGGTCACAGCGGTGGAAGGCGAGGAAAGTACCGCTACGCCAACCTGACACCCCAAATTGGGAAGGAAAATTATCTTTTAATCTTTTAAACCCATTGAGTGCCAGTTTCAACCTTAACAAGTGTTTCACTGCTCACAACTGAGCTTGTCATGGACTGAGCATGTTTCTAATGGTAGAATAGAAAAACTCGTCTTTTTGCAGTTATATCCATGTTGCAAAATATCCATTACAAATCACGCATACGTGTCGTAAGTGCGCGCCTGACCATACGTACTTACGGCTGCAGGTACCACAATTACTTTTTCTGCAACCAAACGCAGTCAGTGCATGCGTCAGTTGGTAACAGAATAGTTCTGGGACTTAACTTCCCTTTAAGAGCCACTTCCTCTAGAGCCACGAATGAGAAGAAAAGGTTGAATTTTATTTTATCCATCATCAACTTGATTGAACACAATATAGGAAAGAATATTCACTTTTTGGAAAATAAGAAAATGTAACATTTCCTACACGACGATTCGGACCTATAACCTGCATCATTCAGGCTACAGCAAAACCACGCTGATCGCCATGGAATAAGCTACAGGAACTTATTCCTAATCAGGTGACCTATTTAGTTATTCCTGCGATAGAATGTATGTTTTACGTATGCAAATACTAGTTAATGACTTTACTGAGATGCAAAGGAAATATTGTCCAGCCGGTGGGCATGGTTCATAAATGCGCTGTCTGTACCGCCAGTGTGAAAGCACGCGTGATCAGCGTCTCTAGTTTGGGCTAGCCCAACTGCCTTACCCAAGTTGGGACACTTTCAACATATTATTTTAGACCAATAATAAAGTTCAGATGTCTTATGCACATCGGATGTGACATGCAGTACCAAATTGTACTGGAAAAATGCAAGCGTCGTGGAAGTTTTCATTAAAGTTACAGTTGGTTTAATTCGCATTTTCATCCTTTAAGTTTGTCGATCCACACCGTTTACGTGTCGGAGCTGACTACATACACACAAAGGATTAACAATAGATGGTGCTTTGTGTCCACTATCATGGGCGTCGCGAGGGGGGGGCAAGGGGGGGCACTTGCCCCCCCCCTGGAAAAGCCAAAAAAAAAAAAAAAAAAAGAAGAAGAAAAAGAAAAGAAAAAAAGAAAAGAAAAAGAGGCGCGAAGACAAAGTGGTGTAAATTTAATGAGTTGGGGGGGGGGGGCAAATTGTCCCTGCCCCCCTCTAAAACTGATAAATCGAGAATGTGTTGAGAAATACAAACATTTTTTGGCAAATTTTTTTTTGCCCCCCTCTAGAAAAAATCCTGGCGACGCCCATGTCCACTATCGACAGCCTTATTAGGCCTAGTGGCGCCAAGTAGGCCACGCACATTACTTCTGAATGTGATCGCGTCACCTCTGTAGTAGCTTCAGGCGCTCCTGTGAGGTACGGTGCTTTCAAGATTCATCTCGAGTTGTCTTCTCCAAATCTCACTTTTCAACCAACGAGGGCATACCTGTACATTACAGATCCCATAACAACTTAATTGTCATATTATGCAGACACCGAACCTCCAGAAGTCACTTGTGCCAGCAATGTTCCTAACAAAGGTACAGACATCGGGGTGGCGTTTGCTGTGGTGCCTTGGTCTCCAGTGCCAAATGCGACGGATAACGTTGATGGCCTATTGGATCCTAGCAACATCACATGTGTGGATGGCACAGGCGAGACTGTGAGGTCCAACGACACGTACGCCATCGGAACCACGACAGTGACGTGTAATGCTACAGATACAGCTGGAAATCAGGGATCCTGCCAGTTTTACATCAGAGTTATGGGTTGGTATCTTTAGTTATAGATTGGCAGCTAAATTCACACAAAAGATAATAATTAACATCACTTGTCGAGCTCAGCCAGGCATTTCATTTTGGATTCTTGTTTTCCTTCATGTTGTCAATCAAACTTTTTTGAATGACACTGAATGTCACCCGCGCATGAGCAGTAGGTCGCTCTGCTTGATTACGTTCGAAAGCCCCAGTGGCGCGGAGTACCCACGACTATTGTTTCCTGAATGTGAATCAGAAGCGTCTTAGCGCGACCTCAGGCACCACCAGCAATGACCTCAAGATACACTTCTAGTGGTCTCCTCCAAATATCCATTTGCAACCATTAAATTAAAAGGTACTTTGCATTTGCTTTATTTCTTTTTCGCAGACATCGAACCTCCAACAGTCACTTGTCCTAACAATGTTCACAACATAAGTACAGACATCGGGATGGCTTATGCCGTGGTCTCTTGGTCTCCAATGCCAAATGCTACGGATAACGTTGATGGCCTATTGGATCCTAGCAACATCACATGTGTTGATGATTTCACAGGCAAGACAGTGAGACCCAATGACACTTATGGCGTAGGAACCACGGCAGTGACATGTAATGCTGCAGACACAGCTGGAAATCGAGGATTCTGCCAATTTTCCATCACAGTTGAAGGTTGGTTTGTTTTTTACCTAACTTGTGTCATTTTTGGCCATTTTTCAATTCATATGTCTTCAGATTCACATTTGCTAATGTGAGATTAGTGTTGACAGAGCTTCAACTAATCGGTTGTGTTTGCATGGGGGAGGGTGGAGTTGGTTTGATGGGGTAGCGCCAACCCACGCTCAAGACATGTGCCCTTCCCCTTGTGCTCCCAATCAGAATTTGGGTGAGAAAAGTAGCTTGTTATCGTCCAAAACGCTTTGAGTGTCACATTCAGACACTGAGACACATGAGAGCTAAAAGTGTGTGCATAAAGTGTGCTGTACGTTTGAAGTTGTTAAAATCAATTATTAGAGAAGTTTTGTAAGTAAACGAATGCGTAAGTTCGACGGATGGGTACCGGTAACCAGTTTGTGGGGTCTTATGGTGTTATTATGGCTATCCGCTATGTGGGGTCTTATGGTGTTATTATGGCTATCCGCTATGTGGGGTCTTATGGTGTTATTATGGCTATCCGCTATGTGGGGTCTTATGGTGTTATTATGGCTATCCGCTATGTGGGGTCTTATGGTGTTATTATGGCTATCCGCTACGTTTGTGCACAGACCAAATAATCACGTGCCTTTTAGACACGTCTATATAAGTGCGACACATAAATTATCGGTATTTGACCATTTTCGTATCTTATTATACATTTATATTGAAGGGCGATGAACTGCTGATCTAGAATGTGGCATTTTTTTTTTTTTTGAAAGCAAGATTATCTGCCTTTACAAGGCTTTCATCAGGGGACATTTTGGATTACTGCTTTTACTGATAACGGTGCGGTGCGAAACAACAGAATGGTTGATAACTGTAACGGATTGCTAAACTTTTGCGTACACGTCATATCTGTTCAGATGCAAACACTTTGTATTCTTCGAAACTAAATCACTTTTCTTTATCTGCAGACAAAGAAGTTCCACAAATTATTTGTCCCGATAGCGTGCCGTCCAAGGAAACAGATATCGGAGAAGCGGTTGTCAGGTGGTCGCCAATGCCATCAGCTACTGATAATGTGGACAGCTTTACTATCAACGACATTGCATGTCACGATGGTGCAGGGGATGTCGTGGTGTCTAATGGTACTTATTCATTGGGCACCACGACAGTGACATGTCGTGTAAGTGACAACGCTCATAACGAAGGATCGTGCAAATTTACCATCAAAGTTGTAGGTGAGTATTACAAATTATACATGTACAGGGTGAGTCCAAAAAAGTAGCTTTCATATGGTTTGGTTTAAAAATGCAGAAGTTACTGTTCACACGATAAAAACATGGCAGTGGTTCTTTTGTGTACGGCTGCATTGCCTATCTTCAACTGTAAGGCATGGTGCCATATGTCGCATCGTCTGCATCAGATAATCAAAGCCAGTCCTTTTCCATCAGTCTTACAAATTACCTTAATTATTTTTCAGTGAAATTTTAATTATATGTTGTAACACATATGAAATTAGTAAACCCAAATGGAGACCTAACATAGTGTTCGTTTTGAGCAAACTGGTGGTTTTTAAGAATCACATTTTGTGTCCACACCGTTGACTATTATTATTGGGAATTGATGGTGAGCAAGATTTTTTTTTTATATTTACACTATATGAGTGTGAAGCCATATTTTGACATGTCAATCGTTTTTAACAACAAACAAGAACTTTACGGGAACCTTGTCGTTATGCTGGTATTGATATAATTTTCAACGTGTTCTTCACTTGAAATATACGAACGACAGGTCCATTAAAACGCTAAATATAATGCACCCAGCATAAAATGAAGTTTCAAGACTAATTTCGTATATAAACATTGACAATAATATTGGGGGGAAATGGAATTACAGCGATCAAACAAAACTGTTGAAGTACTATACAAACTGTCACAATCCTGACAAGAATTGATTGGGAAGGGCAAGGGGTTTCCCCTAACGCCATCAATAAGTAGATATGGTTTCATATAACTGTTCCTCTATATTTGTATCTTCATCGAAACTGCCTCAGAAGTGGTACTTCACCCATTTCATTTTGTGGTTCGTGTGTACATAACCAAATTGACTTTTTTTGAGTGTTTGTACTCCTTTTCGAAATAGACAAATGATACTTCTTTAAGGGCTGCATGAGGCTTATACTGTGGAAATGAATTGGAACTTTTTAGTTTCGGTTTTTATAATTGTGGTGAATCTATACACTATACGTATTTTGAAGATGTGCGTTGCAATTCGTCAGTACATTTAAAAAGAATTAAGGACATTATCCGTAAGACGGATTTCCTTGATGAAACATACAAACAAATAAATAGCATTACATGCTGATGCATTATGCTTTATCTTTGCAAGAACTCTCTTGCATTAGCTGATTAGCTTATCTTAAACACATTTTCCTCTTTCCCGTCGCTTGAAGGTTGTCAAGTTGGTCAACACAAATGCTCCAATGGCGTGTGCATTCCTCGTTCCCAAGTCTGTGACAACTTTAATGATTGTGGTGACTACGATAACTCAGACGAGAAGTCTACATTGTGCGTATCTGAATGTAAGTATTGATTTAATCCTCAAGGAGAGATATCACTGACGTGGTTGTATCATGTCTGGGATTGTAATTGTATTGATCTATTGAATGACCAAGTGCTCAGGCTACAGGTATGAATGTTGAGATTAGATCAGATAAGAATGATTAGATCAGTTGTTTCCTTGTCCAAAATCAGAGAAGTAAATAAGTTCTGTAAAGTTTGAAATTCGTCCTTACCGGTACTAGTTTTCACTCGTTTGACATGGATTCAGTTGAGACAACTGTGTTAATCTTTCAAAATTAATACCAACGCTTTTGCAAAAATGGTTGGTACTTTGTTGGTTCTTCTCCTAAAAAACTCCGCAGGACCGTTTTAACAGTTGTGTTGTATAACTTCCACATGATGTTTAAGAGTTTCCAGCAACGATAAAATATGCAGATGTGTACACTCCAAATAAATCCTCCTAAAGAAATTGATTTTACTTTTGTTTAATGTACAGCCTATAGTTTCTGCCAAGCTCACGGTAATGCAAGTAAACCATGCATTGACCGAACTGGAATGCTGAACAGTAGTGATTCTTATTCGGTCAACGGAACTGCGGTTCTCACTTTAACAGCGCCAGCAGATTTCTCGAAGTCTACGTACCTTAGTCAGGTGAGTTTAAACAGCTTTGCCGACCTATATATATGCGTGACAACAGATCAAAAAGACTGTTTTATTGGGAAAAAATGGTACGGTACCGTAATCTATGTTGTGATGACAATATGACAATTTTATGAAATACTCTGAAATGAAACAGATCTAAATGTTATATTGGTCTTATTGTCACATAAGTCCTATTTTTTCCAAATTACTCTCTGCGTCTAGGTTGCCCTAGTCGTGAACGACTTCCCCGGATTGTTTAACAAGACAGTGTTGGTTAACATTTCATTGACTGACACTACACATACCTCTAGAGTTTGGGTAAGTTCTAAAGAAATTAAACAGCAAATCTTAAGAACTAAACTAGAATTTAGTGTTGAATACAACAGTGCCTTTACGATTGATTGTGATTTAAATTTGTCACATGATATACAGCATATCACAGTCCATTTTTTTGTTGCCTGACATGCACTTTAGGAATCATTCAGAAGCTAGAAAAAGTTGACAGTATTCTCTTGGTCTCCACTTGTAAACTATAGGCCTTTTTGAAATTCCAATTCTTACCTACTTTGCCTGTTTGTATCTAAAAAAGGAAGTATCATGACAAATATAATACATTGAATTATTTTGCCGTGCAGATAAACGAGGACGTTGAGATGGTGTCAAAGGAACTTCGCGTTCCAATCCTCGTTGATCCCGGCGAAAACATCAGCGTTACCATGGAGTACATCACAGATATTCAGAACAACCCTCCTATCGCAATCAAAGTTAACTGCTCTAGCTGCCTCTTTCTACATTTTCAAGCGTACCTTAGTGGGTGCGAGTGCTTACCAGACTATGCAGCGTGGAGGAAGGGCATACAATCCGCGCAGTACATATTCAATACTACATGCGGTGTACCTGACACCAATGAGATATTCTCATCTGCATATGACAAGTGCCTTGGTGAGTTTGATATTGGTTATTGGGGATAACGATTCTTTAGAGGAATGATAAAAACAATGTATTACACGATTGCAAATCCTTAAATACCTCGCTTGGCACATTTTTAACCCTCCGACGCAGAAACTAGCCCTTTTGGGGACCCAATTTGGTTAATTACCTTAATAAAAAAAAAAATTCCAACCAATTCTGGTGATCTTCCATCTAATCCTAGCCAGAGACACCCACTACGGATATATGCAGTCACCTTTAGTGTGTGACCCCGGGTCAGGCATATCTGAGCCTGACAACCTGGGCTGCCCATATACACGTGCACAAAACAAAGTCACTTGCGGGTAGCCAAGTGCACGACTTGACCACAGACTATGTATACAACATCTGTTTCCTTATTTAAAGTCTACAGACATGTCGAAATTGTATACATATAGATACTGTGTTGTGTAGCCTCAAACCAAGGCGCTAAATGTCTGGGTCCCCGGAGGGACCCCTTACTGTAAGCGTGTTAGTAAATGTGCTTTCTGCGTCGGAGGGTTAAGTGTGCAGAAATGTTTGCACGAGTGCTCTTTAAAACCGGCTCAAACAAAATCAGAACTCGAGTGAAGTGTGAGCCATGTTATGTATAAAAAACAAAGCAGTACACTCTTTAAAAAGGCCAGCGCAGTGCAGTATTAATATTATAATGAGTGCATAATAAAACGGTTTACCTATAGAAATCTTCGATTTAGGCCGAATGAGCAATGCAAGTTATTTTTCCTTCTAGGTCAACCGTCTTTCACTTATCTCAGCCCTGATGTGTCGTCATTTCTAGATGACGGGGTCACCCTGTCATGTCAAGCAACTGGTGACATTCTTCCGCGTACGCGATGGGTAGACGCGAAGGGATCCACACTACAGTCCAGCCTGAATTCAGCCTACCTGAAGGTTGTAGTTGCCGACACTCCTCAAAGGTAACATTCGTTAAGTTCGTTAAGTAAAAAGAAGGTCCGACTCGTGGAGGTGCACGTTCAGCAGAACATTTTCTCTAACACTTACATGTTACATCAAATCCAGTATTATTGTGATTCATACATCGTCAAGTCAACAATGAACAAAGATTGAGATACTTGGGATTGTGCGGAGGAGTTGCAGTAATTATGACTGATAGTAGGATTACTTATTTTCCTTAGTTTTAAAAAAAAATGAATAAAAGTGCTGCAAAGTGCTTACAGGCAGGCTTTACCAGAAATACAAATAAAAAGAAAAATACAAGTCATATCATGTCGATCTTAGCATGACCTTGTCAGAGGACAAACGTATAAGAATAGGGTATAGTAAATGTAACGGTTAAATGTCTGCAAGCACACAGTCCTAAAAATGTCTTTCCTTCAACGTTGACTAAATATACATGTATATGAATTACAAACATGCAGCGTAACACGTGTATCATATAATATCACATTATTTTACTTAGGTTTAGATGTGTGCTCGATGACGTGAAACCCAGTAGAGAGGTTACAGTAACAAAATGGGGTAAGTGATGAAGTGACATGCATTTTCATAAACAATAAAACATTACTGATCGAATTCGTGATTGACTTTTGATTGATTCAATTTGATTGATTTTTCATGAACCTATTTCAGCATCACTACTTACATAATGTTGATAAGGCAACGCAGTTTAACGATTCACAATATCAAACAAGGTCTTCAATCAATTTAGACTTTTAGCAGCCACAAATTGTTTCTTTCTTTCATTTTGCAGATTCTGGTTGCAGGGACATTTACTTTTCTGAAGAACTTAAAGTGTATCGTTCTGCGCCTCGATGCTATTCCTCTCATGTTCTCAATTCGAGCTGTTTTGATTACAACTTCAATTTCAATATAAACCGTCCCGCAATCGCTCACAAGTTGAGCATAACATTCAACTCAGACACCGCTTTACTGTTGAAAATAATCCCAATCATTGCGTACGATGTTAGGCTAAGGGTGCCCGGAATAGAGTATCTTCTGTACTATTACAATCAAGAAGAACATAAAGACGGCTACGGTAAAGTGAACAACGTGAACGATACTGCAGTGAAAATAAACCTGCAACTTGTTCCCCCAGTTGCTTTGAAAACTGGGTTCTTTAATATGATCTTCGCAATCATGCCAAGCCAAGGCGTTGAGGATTTGCTGCAACGGATATTGATGACAGCAGAAGTCTCAGTGATAGAGTGCGACCAAGGAGACGGCTGCGAAGGATTCTTCAAAGAGTGGTCCAGACTTGAGACGGAGTTCAAGGAATCGAAATGCGGCAATGGACTGCAGCAGGAATATCTGTCATATCAGCAGTGTCGGGAAACGGCAGAACCTGGACCAGGTAACTTCACTTGGCTCTTGACTTTCATGCGCGTTGCCCCCCCCCCCCCCAGCTTTACCCCGGCTGCCTTAAATAATTGTCCATCTCTCCGTGATTCCTCCTCTGATTTTCATATAAAAGAAATTTTTTTATACTTTCTCTTTTGTTTATTATAAATATTTTCTATTTATAGCTCCCATCGTTTCATCGTCTGCCCAGTATTTGATCGAGGTTCCTAGTGACTTGCCAAGTGGGCAACCTTTCCCAGTTGAGTGCCACATTGAGAATGCCGCCACTTACGAGTGGTACCGAACCAACGCTGACGGCCAGCGTGATTTCGTTACCAATGGCTACGCTCTCATCTTTCCATCGTTTGAAGAACTCCGGGACCAAGGAGCTTATGTTTGTGTTGGAAGGGGCAGAGGACTGCTCATCAATGTTACCGCGGAGTATCAAGCAGTCGTGATGAAATCAGGTCAGGTTTTGGGTTGTTGGTTCACTGGTGCAATACTCTGGTGTGAAATTGAAACATTCGAGTTTCGACACCGCTATTAAATGTGTGAATAAACTTAACGGGTCATAATTGAGATATTATTTGCCGCAGACCAGTCGACAGCGACCACCAACATACACGTGAATGCATACTTCCCCTCCCAGAATAGAAAAGTTCCTGCATAACGATGAATGTCTGGCTAGTAAAAAGACGAAAGTCCGAAAAACAAGATAGAGTAGTCCAACTCTCCTGTAGTCCTAAGGATCGACCAGCGATACACGATTACGTATAAAAGACTGGTAAAGTTAACAAACTTTTGCAAACATTTACACAATTTGCATGCGATTGGATCGTAACTAATTATTTACTGAGTGGTAAGATGTTCACGGTCAAGTTCTCGGAAATTATCCAAACAACCAGGGACCCCCAACAACAACAGGGAAATTTCACCTCGATAAATTTTAAAAGGAGTGAATAATACACGTATATTGGCTTATGTTTTTCTTATTTCAAGGTATCACTACATTGATGGCCAACACGACATTTGTTAATGAGGTATTTACCGACGATCTTCGTGATGCATCTAGCGTCGCTTTCAAGAATCTGACGGATAAAGTACGCAGCAAGGTATGCCTTTTATCTGATATAATGTTTATGAAAGGCGCCGACATCCCCATTCGTCGTGTTTGCTGGAAAAGCATCGTTCCTGTCGGCCATATCGTATCATTGTTGACAAATGAGGCCACCGTGAACAGCGCCACCTTTATTTTCAGATGATGCCCTGTCCACATTCCGATTCGCCTTTCCGTCGAAAATTGGTGACGTCACTGCCTGTGGGGGGTCTGTAATGTTAACATCCGTGTTCAAAGTTGGTAATCTTTGACAAAATACGACTTGCAAATGCAAATAAGATGTAGTATGACAACGTGAAGGATATTACCAACCGAATAACAACCAACCGACTAACGTTTTGAATGACAGAAGTATAACACTGTAACAAAAATGCCCAAATTGACGGTAATAATGCACTGCATACGGCCTTTCACAGTTTTGCCCGTGAAATGCAACGCGTCCGTAATTAACGGTTACTCACGGTGAACATCTACACACTTTTCACCGTAAAAAGTACGCCATTTTTTTCACCGTGTATTGTTTAGTCTATATTACTGGATGACTTTCCAGTTGACCACCGACCGTCCGTCTTCTCGATTATGGACTCCCCAAACAAACTGTCAAACAATTAATTTTAAGCTAAGTCACAGATTCGGACAACAAACCGGAAATTCACAGTACTATAATTGAAAACTTATAATGGGCTTTCAATAATTATTACCTCGTGGTTTTCGATAGTTACATTGCGAGTTAACTACCCGGATTGAAATGTTCCAATGTTAATATGCCTCGAATTTCCATCGGTTTCCTTAGTGGGAACTTATTGTGAATAAGCAATAATTTATTTCTGAGAAGATAGCACTGTCTAATTATATATGTTTCATGTTAAGGTAAACATTGTCCACATAAATCGTATGCCTTCGGATAAACTGTACTTTTGCTTGAGAAAGCAGCCCTATAATATTTTCTCGTATAACACATTGTCTTTACAGCTGCCGTTGAATACGATTTATCCGTCTGTTGTGAGCTACGACATCGTGCGCTTCTATAACGGCAGTGTAATCGTTGATATCAAAGTTGTCGTCCATTCTCCTAGCAATGTGTCTGACGCTGATACTATTTCATCATTACAAAGAGCGATGTCTACATATGCCTCCGAGAATTCAGACATCGGTCTGGATCCCGACACTGTTAAAGTGGTGTCACTCTGTAAGTCAAACGAAACAGTTTCTTTTTTTAATCATCGCTTTTGCTAACAAATTTTCAAAAAGAAATACTTTAGGAATACCAGCATGACAATCCTCAGAACGTTTATCGGCAAAGTTCTTATGCTAATTAAAAGCAAACGTTCTTTTTTTGTTCGTGGGAATTTTTCTTAAATGCTTCGTAGATAATTTGTGTTCAAATGGACTGAAGGTGACGTTTGAAAATTAAATTTAAGAAATGTATATGAAGTAACTGTTGCAAAGGTTTTTGCTATTTACAGCATCCTGTGCTCGTGAAATTCTTGAACTAGAAGGCCAGAACGTGACCTTCCCGCAAACAAGAATTGGCCTGAACGTTGAATTACTGGAGGAATGTGCCATTGACGGAAAACAGGGTAAATACAATAAACAACTTAATTTAATCAACTTTACTTTATGAACGGTTACCCTCTCAATCCGTGCATTTAATATGGTGTGGGAATGCTATTAAAATACGCAAAAGAGGGGTATGCCTTCCGTTTTGATTCATGGAATAAAGGGCTTAATTTTGTTTTATTGTTTCTACCGCAAAGACATCACGCGTTTATCATCATAAGATAAACACAATGTCCTGGTTAAGACAGACCTCTCATGCAGGGGTAACCACCGGATTTGACTTTAAATTGTTATCATTACGCAAGCTAGGTACGATATAAAATCAACAAAATGGACTTTCAATTATTTTTTAAAACTATTGCTCAGGACGGGTTCTGATTTCTCGAGCATGCTCCGGGGATTTTACCCAGGGTGCACAGTGGCTTGTACCCGTGGTGGGCAATTGCAGCGTTGATGTCAATGGTCAGCTGGATTTGTTGAAAAAGGTAAGTTCAATAGATGCAGAATAAACTTCATTTAGTATGGATTCCGTACTCAAAGGGCGTCCGGAGCTACGGCAGCGTCTGTTGTGAATTTGTTTCTGAAGACATTGACAAGAGATGTAGGCAAGAGATTAAGATGCGGCTTTTGTTTCTTGCAAATGACTAAACACGTCAGCTACCTTTCGTGAAGGAGTTCATTAAGGCCTACATACTATGAGGTTGAGTAGTTTATTTTTGTGTTTCATTTAATCAGACATGGACCTTACATTCCACTATTAAGCATGAGAGTGTAAAGCAATGGATCTATTAAAAATAATTATTCTGGAGAAAGGAATACTAGCCTATTCGATCCTTATAAGCCTCAAATCACCCAAGCCTAGAATAGCAAAAATATTAAACAACAAAACGCTTTTCTTTAAACAACCAAAAGGACAATAATTACACACATCAAAAAATGAATTTAGTTCTAGTGTATAATACATGTATTGTTTGTTTCAGATAACGGTAACAAGTGACAATGTAATGGAGGTGTCTGAGTCTCTGGAATCCCTCACCAGCGATGCCTCATCAGTCAACGGTGAATCTGTGGTATTAGTGGCTGATATCCTGGATAACATCGTCAAAATTCAGAATCCTTCCCCAGAAGTAAGTTTTCAAACAAAGGGGTACATGTATATAGATAGCTTAAGTATGTAACTTTACCCTGGATGATTTTGATTTTCAAAATAGAATGTGGGTAGAGAATGTTATCATAAAGCTTTACAATCATATAAAAATATCCAGTATACAAATGTAACCGCGATTTCTTAAATCGAGTGGATTGGATTTTTAGTGCCTGTTTGATTCTGTTGGCTTTCCCAGAATATTCCTCTGGGTTTTCTCTCCTACCTCTAAACTGTAACTTCTTCTCATTGTCTTTTCTCTACATGTGGTAGGCTTTCGAACTACAGTGCCTAGGACATTTTTGAGGAATTCTGGGTTTCATTACCGGAAAGAAATAAAATAAAATAATAAATAAGTCACTACTGTTGGTCTGAAGAAAAAAAACCCAAATACTTCAGTTAAATATGGATGTTCAGTGAATTATTAAGTTGCATTTCCTGGTCCATAGGTAACATCAAATGTTGTGCATGTTGCGAGCAACCTCCTTGAAGTCGATGACGAGGCTTTCAGCAGCTTACCCAACGGAGATTCTACATCCCGCATTGTACAAGCCCTCGAGACTCAAATCTCGTACGTTCTCGAAGATGGAGCGAACTTCACCGCCATTTCCCGTAGTCTCGCTGTCCAGGCGCTAAATATCCCTCCTAGTTCATTGGATGAAGGCGTGGGATTCGTTGTAATCGAAGGAGAGACTACGGATGGCGTCCTGACGAATAATAGTGTCAGTGTTTACTTTTCCGTCTCTGAATTTCCTCCAGAGACAGTGGAATCTTCCATACATCTCCCAGATGAGATTTTACTCAACCACCCAACAGGTTGGTATTAAAGAGGGCATGTTGGTTGCCTTGAGGCACCTCCAAACCCATTCTTTATTTAGTCTTCTCCATAGTTTTCAACTCTCCGCTCATTGTGTTTCTTTTTTTTTATTATTATTAACATTCAACAGCTTCTAGTCCGGTACCTATTAGCTTCATCGTGTATCAAACGAGCACGTTATTTCGTTCAAAACTGATTGCTGAAGCTGAGTCAACTGGTTCCCGTCTGTATGTGAATAGTGCAGTCATTTCTGCTACGGTGGCTGGTGTCCATATCGAGAACCTACCAGCAGATGATCCTGTGGTTGTTATCTTCTATCAGAATCCAGTAAGAATGCAAGTTATCTATCAGTACATTAATGCAGAAAAAAGTAAAGAATATCACCACAAACGCTGTGTGCGGATGGCGTGATCAGTATCTGAAATTACATTTAAGCCCAAATATTACAACAAAGACAACGTGTTTATCTACAAATCGCCACAGCCTGAACGTTGCTTGTATTGCTGCACAGGAAACTGCTTTATAAATGTGATTTGCCTTATCATTATTGGGAATAACCCCCACTTGACTTTTCCAGTTACATGCCACATCTTAAAGATCAAAATATTAAGACAAAATACGCTCTGCACAGCCAACGGCAGTGGAAAACGATCATCATTTTCTTCTACTTTTTTGGGTATTTTGTCTTCCTCACAAAAACGCATAGTGTGAAACTTGGATGCTTGGATACAAAAAGCAATTATATATCGATTTTTACATGATTTTTCTAGTACACTTAAGGCGTCGATTACTTACAACAAAGTTTTTTTGTCACAGTAGGTCACAAATATGAATGCACTGTTTTCGTTAAGTGGTTCCAAGCTTTTACAGAAACATTTTGTTTTCAGTTGATTGAAGGTGAAGGGGCGGAAGTGCAGTGCGTTTTCTGGGATAACCAACTTCAAGATGGAAACGGAGAATGGTCAACAGAGGGCTGTAGACAATTCACCTCAGTCAGCGAGAGGACTGTGTGTCACTGTAATCATACTACCAGCTTTGCAGTACTCGTGGTCAGATATTTAACCAATTATAAACACCTTATTTTTTACATAAAGAAACAAAAACTGGTCAAAACGTGGTTTAAAACCTACAAAATCACATGATCAGGAATGCACGCTGCCAACATTCACGATAAAAGTAATGAGTGCTTTCCAAAAAATACAGTCCAAGCATGACGGGCGGACTGGAATTCACGATCCCGATAGATCGTTACAACCAACCTTGCTTGGTCTGTCAGGTCAATCTCCACCTTTTAATCAAATAATGTTTGTCATGACAATTTACTCTTTTTACTGTTATCTCTATAGGATATTTCATTCCATTTTAACTTTCCTTCAAAAGAACCAACCAATGATCTATTGCTAATGAGTCTAAATTTATGCATCACATTTTTAGTTTTCTGCTCTTTTTAAGAATAGACTTTGATCCTTTTCAGGACATTCACGGCCAAAAATACTCGAGCTTAGCTCTCGATATCATCAGTAAGATTGGATGTGCAGTGTCGATTGCTTCCCTTGTTTTCACCATCATCATATACCTCGCCATCAAGTAAGAATGTGACTTCAATCAAATGCAGGAATTAAAGAGCATTTTTCGATTTCAAGTCAACTATAGGCGAAATTATACCCAATAATTATTATTGTACCGATACGAGAATTTATGATAAAAATTTTCTAAAAGCATTATTCTCCTATAAAGTACTGTACACAGTGGCGTGTTCATCCATGCGTAGACAAAACATTTTCATTGGGGAGCCTGGGTGGGGGTGCCGGGGGGGGGGGGGGTTGCACGAACATTTTCAGTGCGTCCACGGGGCTGCCTGGTACTGCATAAGTTGTAAGCGGCTAAAGTTGTAAGCGTGTTACCTATACGGAAATGATATCCACTTAACAGTCTCAATTTTCCCGGTAGGTCCCTGCGAGAGAAGACGCCAAGTCGCATCTTAGTTTGCTTCTCTTTCTCACTGCTCTGTCTCTATCTGGTCTTCCTGATTGGTATTGAGCAGACGTCTTCTCGCATAGGTTGCATCATCGTTGCTGTATTGATGCACTATTTCACTCTTAGCTCCATGGCATGGATGGGAGTCGAGGCAACCAACCTCTATCTGAAACTCGTTAGAGTCTTCAACTCTAACGTGGTACACTTCATGGTCAAGGCTTCTATCGCTGCATGGGGTGAGTGCTGAAACATTATTTTGAAACTCGTGGATATGACGTTTGTATTCATAATGTAAAGTGGTTTGGCGAATGTGATTTTAACAAGTGAGATAACGTGATCTTTGTGTGTCTGGATGGCAAGATTTGCACATGCATGGAGTAAGGCTGGTTTGCTACAGGAAATTATATTATTACTCTTTTTAGGATTGCCGGTGGTTATTATTGGAGTTATACTGGCGGTGGATTACACGGCTTATGAAAACAAAAACAGGTAAGAAAGACGTGGACACCAGCAGCATAAAACCTTTGGTAAGGAATCCGATTGGACTACCGCCCAGTGAACAGAAAGAACATTGAGAAATCGGAACGCCACCGAACGATGTTCGCAATGTCTTAGGTTCGTATCCCTCAACAGCGGGACTCGAACTTTATACCGTTTAAACATGAACCTAATTATAATTATAGAAAGTGAACCCTGTAAGTTTCGGTCTGAACTATAGTTTTTGGTATAATCCTTTCAAGTACCATGATTTATTCGATCGGATGCTTTGCACAATACTTTGCAGTAACATCGTACTTATGACGAACTCTTAAAACAAAAACCGAAATAGGTCTTAACTCGTCCTTTCAGTCGAATAACTTTGATTTTTATTAGAGGAACATGTCATAAAAATCACCGTTGTTTAATGTCGACTAAAAACCATAGGTAGTTAGGTACACAGATATCATATAAGTTAATTAAACTCATAAGACATAATTTAAATTTACAGTTGTTTCTTGAAGCCTGGCGCAGCCTTCTACTACGGTCAGCTACTCATGATCGGTCTGGTCTTCCTCTATAATGCCTTCATTTTCGTCCTGATCGCCCGTCGTTTGACCTGCAAGGCTAAAGTGATTCAAAGCTCCACTACGAAAGGCAAGCGAAGTCAAATGGCCAGGCGGCTGCAGAACATGGCATCTATCTCAGTGCTTCTCGGTCTTACCTGGGCCTTTGGTCTCCTCTCAGTCATCGAGTCTTCCAACTTCGCATTCCAAGTCCTTTTCTGCGTCTTCAACTCCCTGCAAGGCCTGTTCATCTTCCTGTTGTTCGTCCTCCGACAGGATAACATACGAAGCAAGATTCTTGGATTCTTTCAGAAGACACCAGCGCCAAGTGGAACCCTCTCCTCATCCGCACCCAATACCAAGTCACAGCCGAGATTCAATTATGTTGGTAATAGTGATAATGAGATACAGGAAAATGTCTTCGATAATCGGGCAATAAAGATGGATGAGATAGTAGATAAAGAAGAAAATGTCTCTGATAAGCAGGCTGGAGATCAATCGAAGAATGGTGAGAATGTAGAGATAGAAGATGATGTGCATGATAACCAGGCTACAAATCAACTTAAGGCGGATGTGATTGTAGAGAACGAAGATAATGTCTCTGATTAACTGAATATGGAAGTGAATGAAGTGGATGAGTCTAATGGGTATGACAACTAAACTGTATAATCAACGTACAATAAATAAGATTGTGCAAAAAGAAGAAAATAATGAACAGGTTATAGATCAGGTGATGTGAGGTTTATTTTTAATAGATCGTGTATTTACTCTCATTATTGGCAGCATTACAGGTACAATCACATTCTTAGCGGTCTTTAGCCTCTCGAGGGGGTGTAAAAATGGTATTAAACTTGGAGGATTCAGGACTGTTAAGATTTGTAGGTCATGATAATAAATTTGATACTTCAACTTATTTAGTTGTTTTGAAGATAAATGAATTAAGCGATTGCTGCGTAGGCCTGTTTCTGTCTTTCTTTCTTTAATCTTTTCCTTTTTTTGTAATCCCGATAAAGCAACATGTCCGGCTTTTTGTTCGGTTCACCGACAAGTCACAAGCGCTTCTATGATCCCAGCTTATAATTTGCAGTAATGCATTTGCTAAAGCTGAAGTGCAAGATCTTAAAGCCGACAAAGTATTAAACTACAAACACAAAACTTATAATTGTGAAGTATCCATCGAATGGGTTGCCCTGTACAGATTTTATAACAACTGCGTTGATAACAATATTTTCTATTCTACATATTTCTGCCCGAAAAGAATAGCAAGAAAACCTAAAACGGTGCTTTAAGAATGATAGTTGGCTTACAGCAGAAAAACTGTTTCATAAAAAGATCTGTGAGGTCAACTAAGTAACCTATTCGAATTATTTCTTAAATACAAAACTTATTAAAACTATTAATTTAAAAGAATATTGTAAATACGTATTACATTATACCTGTATCATTAGAAGTATTAGAAAACTGTACTTATTAGCAGTGATGCTTTGTCTGGATTATTATTCAGTTTTCGAAGGCCGGTTGTCTTTTTGGTGATAATCTTTCGATGCCCTAAAAATGAATATCTTGTATCAGGTGGCACTTGCGCCGAAATGTGAATTTTATATGAGGTTTTCCCTCAAAGCGCGAATCGACTTGCGGTTTATTACTGACGTATTACCGCTCGACCACCGTTCTTGCCTGGGACCACGCGGCGGCTGGTGGCTGGTGGCTGGGTTGAACCGGAGTAGCAGCGGGTACCGCAGCCTAGCCATTAAAGAGTAGATTTTAAAGTTGGGGAGATGAACATTGGTATTAATAGTGAATTGTTATATAGGTTTTCCCTGCCAATTTTGCATAGTGTTCGTTTAATTTGAAACATGTTCATTCAATTCCGTCAAGATTTTGAGAATCGCTCTGAATACTCGTTCATGTAAAATATAAGATTATTCGATTTTGATGTAGTTAAATCAATTGATGAATGTTTGTGTAGAACGTTTTGTTTGCGTTGAATAATACTCATAAATACGATTTCTTTAAAGTGTAACCAAGCCGACGAGAGATGGTGACAAAACTCTCAGTTGGAAACATTACATACACTGTGTGGACTTTCGAAAAAACTTGTACATTAATTTGAGTATACCTGCCGTCTACATGTACCTGCATGTACAAGGGATACATGAAGGCGTAGCCTGTGACAAGGGATCATGTTCGTTCCTTATGCAAGGCTTTTTTATACCCAGTATTCGCGTGGGGGGGGGCACACGTTAAAGAATGCTTCTGCTGGGAATGGGATCAGCCATCAATTTCTTTTGTAATGAGCAACATTGAACCTCAAACCCACTAAGCAACTTAAAGTGACAAGAACCGTTGACGAATTTAAACCCCGAAAAAAAGGAATGCGAATTGAAGTCACATTGATATGGAAAAAAGTAAAACACGCTTTACAGAGATTATATTTCCAAAATAATTAATTGTATCAATATGACAATTTGACGATAATTAGTGGTGATATACTGACATAAATATCTACGGAAATCTGGGAAGAAAGAAATAAAAGATAATAAAACAACTTACAGTGTTTGGACGCTCCGTACGTAGTTTTTGCTACCGTCGATTTCTTTCAAAATAGGGCGTCCTACATAAACACTGGTCTGCACCTTTAAGACTTTTGTTTAATGTAGATGACAATCTGCGAACAATACAATTTTTTTTTTAAACATAATGACTGTAGAATAACACATCGCATTTAATGAAAATTGCGTCCGATAATTGACCTTGATATTTTACACAAGTTTGGAAATCGGATGAGAACCAGTCCAGAATAAATTGAATATGATTTACGAAAATATGGTGTTCAAGTTAATCATGACAACTTCATAACGAAGCTAAGTCACTTTTTATTGAACAAAAACAGAACACTCCTTCTAGAGACAATAACTGCAGAATAACGCATCGCATTTTTTGACACAGAAAGTAAGAATCTTGTCAGGACGTAGATTAAAATAATGTAATTTTATTTAGTGTTTTAATCGCAAAAACAATTGATTGCGAAATAGTCACTTTTAATTGAACACGCTATTTATGGAGACAATAACTCCAGAATAATAGATATTGATATGAAAATATTGTTCGATAAGTAGTCGTCACGTAATGACCTAAACAAAAATACCTAGACGGAAATCTTGAAGGAAAAAAATACGCGACAATAAAGCAAAAAAGTGTCGACGCTACGTATATCAAAATTGCTTTCATCAATTTCTTCCTAAAGAGGAAGACGTCTGTCAATATGTGTCACGATGTGCCCATTTGACAAAAATACGACACTCTTTCTAAAGATAACCCTGCAGAAGAACTTGCACCGCATTATTGTCCGTGATATTTGACGCAACATGATTGAAAATGGAATAGAACCGTGCGAAAATATTATGCGATATGATTGAAAGAAAACAGTATTTTTATCGTGACAAATAATCTTTCACTTTTGAATGAAATTTTGGAAAATATTTAGTGGCAATGTAATGATTGAAAAACAAAATCGACGGAAATCTTAAACGAAAAAAAAAATAACCACTATTTGGCCAAAAAAAAGTCTCCGGTTTCTGATATGCGCGCGCGTCGCCGTAGCCATGCGCGTCGGCAAAATGGAAAAGTTTTTCTTTTCACTGAAAGATGTCTCAAAACCGCCAACTGGTTTGACTGGAATCCTGCTATTGCACAATTTTAACGTGTTTTTAGATTGGGTTATAGTCGAGAATAAGCTTTATGTGGCCTCTCTGGACTCCCGAATATTTGCACTAAGTTTAGTCGGACACCATTTGCAGTCATCAGCCGACATTTGAAGCAAAAAAATCAGGTAAAAAAAAAAAAAGCCGCGTCGCCGCACCACTTTTGGGCAAGAACCATACCGGAAACCGGAAACTTTTTTTGGCCTTTGTTGATGGTGCCGATATCTTAAGAAAAATGCGTTGAATTTGCCACTACAGCGTGTAAGCACAAACCGTATTTCTGTTGTCATCAATTTCTTCCAACAGAGGGTGCACTACTAAGTCTAAAAATGTCCTACTTTGGATCAATAATAACTTTGTTGTTTTCTAATGGAGTTAAACTAAATTTTTGATGATGTTCACGAGGAATTACATTTTTATTAAGCGATTTTCATCAGTTTTGTACGAGAAGGTATGATTTAAACACCATCCGAAAATACTCACTTTCAGAATTTGCTACAGTTGACTTGGCGTCCCCAAATGTCCATGCAGCGCTGGACACCAAGCTGAAGCCCGTGCTGGTTTGAAGCTTCTGGAGGAATGCAGAATCACCTCTGGTTTCGTTGCAAATGATCTAGAACAATCCAGGAAGTGTGCAAAATAGTGTATTAATCGCGAAACTTCCAATTCGCATTAAAGTCACTTTTATTTGAAGACAATAAATGAAGAAAACATATTCCAATATTTGATCATGATATTATGTAACCGGGGAGAGTGGGATTTATTAGTTTTAAAATGTGGCACTCTCCTTACAACCGAGTGGTTCCACTAAAAATAATTTGGGTGGAGCGAAGTTTTCTGTTAGTCTCAATAATATCAAATGTTTTATTTACAGCACAAATATGAGACAATATATATACAAATTATTAGGTATTTACAAAAGAATTACAGTATATAAATAAACTTTGGGTATATCAAACGAACTTTGTTGAGTCTATAAAAACGACAGTCAAAAAGGGAAAATAGGCTAATGAAGTTGCTCCAAGGATAGTATCTGAAATGCATAAAAACAATAAATGACTTATGAATTATGGGAATAACTTCCATATCAAAATACATTATTAACGATATTTAATTCAAAGAAATTTGGGAAAAACTGGTTTCCTTATTTGTAAATCAAAACACTTTTTTATACATGCAGGAATTAAATAGAGAATCATTAGGGAAAAAACTGATTCTCAAAAATACTTGCAAATCACGACAACAGATTGATTTCAAAAGTTAATCAGTCGTGATCGCAAGGCAAATTTCCGGCCGTGTCCGTTTTGACGGCCTTAATTTCTGGCAATAAACAAAGCATACAAAAGACAACAATGTTGCATAAATGATGGCATTAAAAGATTCAGGCATAAAAAGGTTTTAGGCATAAAAAGGTTTTGGCATAAAAAGCGAAATATCAGACAAGGGATTTACTCACCACTT
This sequence comes from Patiria miniata, assembly GCF_015706575.1. Lineage (NCBI taxonomy): Eukaryota > Metazoa > Echinodermata > Asteroidea > Valvatida > Asterinidae > Patiria > Patiria miniata. The sequence goes on from NW_024037068.1 coordinate 26,460,953, forward strand.
GGGATGGTCTACGTTCATGCCTTCTCCGTGTCCGATGTCAAAATCGAAGATCAGCAGTTAAAATAGGTAAAAATATTACTGCTATCAGGGAGCCTCACTCAAAATTTGTAGATAAAAGTGGAGAGTGTAAGAGCTCGCAAAATGATGGTTTGAACGCAACAAGGTGTTGGATCGAAATCAAAGTTATTTCACAGCTAGCCTTACAAGAAAACTAACCGCAACGCCCGGAATGTTAGCTATTTCTCTTCAACAAAGCGCGGTGGAATGCAAAACTCGCCTGCTCGCTACGCCCATTGCATAGTTGAGCAAAATTAATTCTAGGCGGCGCGCGCTGTAAAAAAAAAGTTTGGTTGGCCGCGAGAGGGCGCTAGGCAAAAAGCATGATCGCAATGGCTGCTCACATGTGAATCGACACAAACACGAAATTACAAAAGTTATGAAATGAATGCTGGAGTACATGGAGTAAGGAACCTGTCGGGTAAAAGTAAGTACTGAAACCCGACCTGGTTACAAATATAACATAAAAAAGATTGTAACAAATTGATGGGAACCGTGGCAAACCCAAAAAAACATTGCAACATTAAAAACTAAACTATGTTACCACCATAAAATCTAATCGACAATGCGGACCGTGACATGCCCAGTTAAGGTAATAACCATTGAGCTAGAAGTAGGAGAAAAACAATTCCCAGTCGTAATCACAAAATGCATTGAGCTAGAAGTAGGAGAAAAACAATTCCCAGTCATAATCACAAAGATGTTACCGAGTTATTGACAAACGAAAGAGTCCCATATTACAAGAAGGAACTTACGGTCTGAACAACAGGTTCGCCCTTTAGCAAAGGAAGTCGTAGTCAACACGACGAGGGTAACACTGCAATAGCTGTGAACTGAAGGCACCCTGCGCTGCTGCGGATGACTGGTTCGAAAAATAGAGCGTACTTCCATGATTCTAAACACAAAGCAACCACTAGAGCATCACAATGCACATTCCTACCATTCACTGACCATGGCTATAATTAACCTTAGACCTTTTTAAGTCTGGAAAGGATTTATTTTATGTACTAAGACACCATCAAAGCGTTTAGAAATTTAGTTTATTTGGTTAGAGTGCCCACAAATAATATCTAGGGTAATTAATTCTGTGTTGTTCCATTATTTTTTTGGGCGGAACTGCTTTATCTTTTTAAAAACTTCCCAACCGGTAATATTTTGGTTGAAATACAGTACTTTGTTAGGATTTCGTAGCCAACAGTCACTCTTCCAAACCCAATCTTCCCTTATAATTTATTTAGTCTCCCCAACAGAACCGTAAAATAATGTAACTACACTCAATCAAAAAAGAAAGTCCCCACCTTCCAATATTTTATTTTATAACTCAAAAACTACTGAGCACCTCTCGCTCAACTAACGACTAATCAGTACAGAAATTCCAAAGCAATCCAGCCATACTCATCTTCTGCCCAAAACAGTGATAATATGTACGAATTTCTACAATTTATGACAAATGATACCGAAAAAAATTGCACTTTTGTATACACACGATTTGTGGTTCACACGAACTCGCACGTATACAAAGTGCAACCTTTTTCTCCGTACCATTTGTCATATATTGTGTAATTTGGTACACGTTATCACTTTTTGGGCCAAACATAGAGAATGGCTGGGTGATTCTCTGCTTATGTAATGGTTACGCAATGCTGATTATTGTGCTTGGAAATCGAAAGTACATTGATTGGCGATTTAGTTCAAGAGTTTTAAGTGTGATGAAAGATGACCAGCTAGTTTACATTCAAACTGTTGTTCAAGAAATGGTGCTATATAGTGCATAATAACAAGACAAATGTTGAGCCTAAGAAGGGTAAAAATTGGTAAGAAGTTGTTGATGAAAGTGTGAGTTGAAATTGAAATAGATAAATGAATATTTACAATGTGACCGAGCATGCGCAGTTGCAGAATCAAACCTAGTAGAGATTGACCAAAAATGGCAAGTAGTGATTTGGGAACAGGGAAAAAAGGGGCATATATATGTAAACTTGACATGGGGTGGGTGGGTGGGGAAAGCGAGGAGGAGGGAATGAAGCAATGAATAAAAGTCACATGACCTAGGGTTAGGGCTTCGAGGGCTAGGGCTTCGAGGGCTAGGGCTTCGAGGGCTAGGGCTTCGAGGGCTAGGGCTTCGAGGGCTAGGGCTTCGAGGGCTAGGGCTTCGAGGGCTAGGGCTTCGAGGGCTAGGGCTTCGAGGGCTAGGGCTTCGAGGGCTAGGGCTTCGAGGGCTAGGGCTTCGAGGGCTAGGGCTTCGAGGGCTAGGGCTTCGAGGGCTAGGGCTTCGAGGGCTAGGGCTTCGAGGGCTAGGGCTTCGAGGGCTAGGGCTTCGAGGGCTAGGGCTTCGAGGGCTAGGGCTTCGAGGGCTAGGGCTTCGAGGGCTAGGGCTTCGAGGGCTAGGGCTTCGAGGGCTAGGGCTTCGAGGGCTAGGGCTTCGAGGGTTAGGGCTTCGAGGGCTAGGGCTTCGAGGGCTAGGGCTTCGAGGGCTAGGGCTTCGAGGGCTAGGGCTTCGAGGGCTAGGGCTTCGAGGGCTAGGGCTTCGAGGGCTAGGGTTCGAGGGCTAGGGCTTCGAGGGCTAGGGCTTCGAGGGTTAGGGCTAGGTTAGGGTTAGGGTTAGGGTTAGGGTTAGGGTTAGGGTTAGGGTTAGGGGTTAGGGTTAGGGTTAGGGTTAGGGTTAGGGTTAGGGGTTAGGGTTAGGGTTAGGGTTAGGGTTAGGGTTAGGGTTAGGGTTAGGGTTAGGGTTAGGGTTAGGGTTAGGGTTAGGGTTAGGGTTAGGGGTTAGGGTTAGGGTTAGGGTTAGGGTTAGGGTTAGGGTTAGGGGTTAGGGTTAGGGTTAGGGTTAGGGTTAGGGGTTAGGGTTAGGGTTAGGGTTAGGGTTAGGGTTAGGGTTAGGGTTAGGGTTAGGGTTAGGGGTTAGGGTTAGGGTTAGGGTTAGGGTTAGGGTTAGGGTTAGGGTTAGGGTTAGGGTTAGGGTTAGGGGTTAGGGTTAGGGTTAGGGTTAGGGTTAGGGTTAGGGTTAGGGTTAGGGTTAGGGTTAGGGTTAGGGTTAGGGTTAGGGTTAGGGTTAGGGTTAGGGTTAGGGTTAGGGTTAGGGTTAGGGTTAGGGTTAGGGTTAGGGTTAGGGTTAGGGTTAGGGTTAGGGTTAGGGTTAGGGTTAGGGTTAGGGTTAGGGTTAGGGTTAGGGTTAGGGTTAGGGTTAGGGTTAGGGTTAGGGTTAGGGTTAGGGTTAGGGTTAGGGTTAGGGTTAGGGTTAGGGTTAGGGTTAGGGTTAGGGTTAGGGTTAGGGTTAGGGTTAGGGTTAGGGTTAGGGTTAGGGTTAGGGTTAGGGTTAGGGTTAGGGTTAGGGTTAGGGTTAGGGTTAGGGTTAGGGTTAGGGTTAGGGTTAGGGTTAGGGTTAGGGTTAGGGTTAGGGTTAGGGTTAGGGTTAGGGTTAGGGTTAGGGTTAGGGTTAGGGTTAGGGTTAGGGTTAGGGTTAGGGTTAGGGTTAGGGTTAGGGTTAGGGTTAGGGTTAGGGTTAGGGTTAGGGTTAGGGTTAGGGTTAGGGTTAGGGTTAGGGTTAGGGTTAGGGTTAGGGTTAGGGTTAGGGTTAGGGTTAGGGTTAGGGTTAGGGTTAGGGTTAGGGTTAGGGTTAGGGTTAGGGTTAGGGTTAGGGTTAGGGTTAGGGTTAGGGTTAGGGTTAGGGTTAGGGTTAGGGTTAGGGTTAGGGTTAGGGTTAGGGTTAGGGTTAGGGTTAGGGTTAGGGTTAGGGTTAGGGTTAGGGTTAGGGTTAGGGTTAGGGTTAGGGTTAGGGTTAGGGTTAGGGTTAGGGTTAGGGTTAGGGTTAGGGTTAGGGTTAGGGTTAGGGTTAGGGTTAGGGTTAGGGTTAGGGTTAGGGTTAGGGTTAGGGTTAGGGTTAGGGTTAGGGTTAGGGTTAGGGTTAGGGTTAGGGTTAGGGTTAGGGTTAGGGTTAGGGTTAGGGTTAGGGTTAGGGTTAGGGTTAGGGTTAGGGTTAGGGTTAGGGTTAGGGTTAGGGTTAGGGTTAGGGTTAGGGTTAGGGTTAGGGTTAGGGTTAGGGTTAGGGTTAGGGTTAGGGTTAGGGTTAGGGTTAGGGTTAGGGTTAGGGTTAGGGTTAGGGTTAGGGTTAGGGTTAGGGTTAGGGTTAGGGTTAGGGTTAGGGTTAGGGTTAGGGTTAGGGTTAGGGTTAGGGTTAGGGTTAGGGTTAGGGTTAGGGTTAGGGTTAGGGTTAGGGTTAGGGTTAGGGTTAGGGTTAGGGTTAGGGTTAGGGTTAGGGTTAGGGTTAGGGTTAGGGTTAGGGTTAGGGTTAGGGTTAGGGTTAGGGTTAGGGTTAGGGTTAGGGTTAGGGTTAGGGTTAGGGTTAGGGTTAGGGTTAGGGTTAGGGTTAGGGTTAGGGTTAGGGTTAGGGTTAGGGTTAGGGTTAGGGTTAGGGTTAGGGTTAGGGTTAGGGTTAGGGTTAGGGTTAGGGTTAGGGTTAGGGTTAGGGTTAGGGTTAGGGTTAGGGTTAGGGTTAGGGTTAGGGTTAGGGTTAGGGTTAGGGTTAGGGTTAGGGTTAGGGTTAGGGTTAGGGTTAGGGTTAGGGTTAGGGTTAGGGTTAGGGTTAGGGTTAGGGTTAGGGTTAGGGTTAGGGTTAGGGTTAGGGTTAGGGTTAGGGTTAGGGTTAGGGTTAGGGTTAGGGTTAGGGTTAGGGTTAGGGTTAGGGTTAGGGTTAGGGTTAGGGTTAGGGTTAGGGTTAGGGTTAGGGTTAGGGTTAGGGTTAGGGTTAGGGTTAGGGTTAGGGTTAGGGTTAGGGTTAGGGTTAGGGTTAGGGTTAGGGTTAGGGTTAGGGTTAGGGTTAGGGTTAGGGTTAGGGTTAGGGTTAGGGTTAGGGTTAGGGTTAGGGTTAGGGTTAGGGTTAGGGTTAGGGTTAGGGTTAGGGTTAGGGTTAGGGTTAGGGTTAGGGTTAGGGTTAGGGTTAGGGTTAGGGTTAGGGTTAGGGTTAGGGTTAGGGTTAGGGTTAGGGTTAGGGTTAGGGTTAGGGTTAGGGTTAGGGTTAGGGTTAGGGTTAGGGTTAGGGTTAGGGTTAGGGTTAGGGTTAGGGTTAGGGTTAGGGTTAGGGTTAGGGTTAGGGTTAGGGTTAGGGTTAGGGTTAGGGTTAGGGTTAGGGTTAGGGTTAGGGTTAGGGTTAGGGTTAGGGTTAGGGTTAGGGTTAGGGTTAGGGTTAGGTTAGGGTTAGGGTTAGGGTTAGGGTTAGGGTTAGGGTTAGGGTTAGGGTTAGGGTTAGGGTTAGGGTTAGGGTTAGGGTTAGGGTTAGGGTTAGGGTTAGGGTTAGGGTTAGGGTTAGGGTTAGGGTTAGGGTTAGGGTTAGGGTTAGGGTTAGGGTTAGGGTTAGGGTTAGGGTTAGGGTTAGGGTTAGGGTTAGGGTTAGGGTTAGGGTTAGGGTTAGGGTTAGGGTTAGGGTTAGGGTTAGGGTTAGGGTTAGGGTTAGGGTTAGGGTTAGGGTTAGGGTTAGGGTTAGGGTTAGGGTTAGGGTTAGGGTTAGGGTTAGGGTTAGGGTTAGGGTTAGGGTTAGGGTTAGGGTTAGGGTTAGGGTTAGGGTTAGGGTTAGGGTTAGGGTTAGGGTTAGGGTTAGGGTTAGGGTTAGGGTTAGGGTTAGGGTTAGGGTTAGGGTTAGGGTTAGGGTTAGGGTTAGGGTTAGGGTTAGGGTTAGGGTTAG